>NC_136069.1:204141313-204251750 GCF_964261635.1 Lissotriton helveticus
GGCGAGCTGAGGAGGCATACGGGATGTGCGTTCCACGCAGCACCCCAGAAACCTAAAATGGCGGCGGTCGTGAAACGCACGGAGACCGCAGTGAACACCACAGTTTAGCGAGAGCAGCGCTGCATAGTGCAGATAGACGCAACGAGAGGGCTGGCTGTCATCGGACTGCGATGAGTAACGGAGATCGTGCCGCTTCCGTACACTGCTCCTCACATGTAATTATCTCCGGGAAGGCGAACACGAGCGAGGTGTATTCCGGTATCTGCCCACACTGCAGGCATTGTGATCGTACTCTCCTACATCTTCTTAAATGCACGAGCACACAGCCCCACACTAATGTGGCAGCGACTGGATTATCTATCGACCCCAGTGTGAAGGCTGGATACTCGCATCAAACGAAAATGAAGACACAGGCTTTTACAAGCAGAGGTTCGGAAGTTTGAAATTGGACCAAATCCCTGGTGACGCACATCAGGTCTTCTCCCATCAACAGAATAGGCACCAGATACTCCCGCCACTTCCTGACACGGGGACTACTGCGTGTTAACAACGGAACTATTTCAAATTCTGTACTGGAGGCCTGTTTGAAGGTAACGACGCCCATTGCGCTAGGGGTGACCGACATTGCGCCGGTGAAAGGCTGGGCCTGACTCTCATTCTACTGTCTTCGCGCCATGAAACACTTCTGGTCCTAAACCCACTAACTGCCGCACATGCTCCCAACCCCTCGTGCTCGTCTCTGCACATACGCCCAGGAGTGGAAAAGACTGCACGGTGCGACACAAGCTGCAGCCCCTGGTGCCTTTCCCATAAATACCTCACGCACGAGCAGAAGCAGAGGCCTTACACCCAGCGGCGGCGTGATGGGGAAACCAGAGAAGCAGCAGACGAAGCTTCAGTTTGAAGCAAAAAAGCAACCAAAAAATGCCACTGGGCTATCGGAGGCCGAAGGAGACATTGAAACAGACGAGGTAGGTGGTATGGAGGGTGTGCTTCGTGCGATACAACACAGTCTACAGGAAATGAATGGCAAATTAGACAATTTAACTCAGCGTGTGGATAACATGGCGGCCCAGCTAGACAAGCACGGAGAAAGGCTTGTGGAGGCGGAGACAAGAATATCGGTGGTGGAGGATGAGTCCAAGTCCACGACTAAAGCCTGTGCCAACATGGAAAAACCAATGGAAATATTGCGCGCCAAAATCGAGGATCAAGAAGCCAGATCCCGACGCAACAACATTCGAATAGCAGGCCTGCCGGAATCGACCAACACGGGTAAAATGGAACACTACGTGGAAACCCTGATCAAAGACCTGTTTGGAAGTGAAGAGCTGTCGCCGGTCTTCCTCGTAGAACGCGCACACCGATCCCTGGCGCCCCGACCGAAACCGGGCGCGCCCCCTCGCATCATAATAGCACGCATGCTAAATTATAGGGACAGGGACACGGTCCTCCAACTGGCAAGAGAGAGAGGCGAAATCACTCATCAAGGCAACAAGTTGGAGTTCTACCCAGATCACACCATGGCTGTCCAATTGGCCAGAAAGGAGTTTAATCCAGTGAAGAAAAAGCTACGGGTACTGGGGATTGAATATGCCATGCTCTACCCGGCGAAGCTCAAAGTTACACAGGCGGGCAGATCCACGGTCCTTCTTACACCACAAGCCGCCCAGGAGTACATCAAGAAGCTGAGCCGCAGACGCAAACCGGCTGGGGGAGACGACATACTGAGTGACGTGGAATGAGTGCTTCTAAGGGGAAGGATTTGTTCCTTCGCCGTGCAGGTCGGATTATGTAATGCGAGGTACGTGGTATCCATTGTATGGGCGGACTGGGTTGCATGACGACGCTTTAAATGACATTGGCGGTTCTATACCGAACTTAACTAGACAATTGTAGCAGTCTGCTGCACGTGCACGCGCCTGGGTGCCAGTGGGGCACTGTGATAACATCCTAATGTACACTGTAGTGGGTTACTTCAGACTCTGGCACCTATCGGATGCGGACCTAACTGTAGAGACTGCTGGGCATGCATATTATGTATCCCATCACATTTCGCAGGAACTGTGGGGAGGTGATTTATTACATAATGGGATACTCTAGTGTGTGGCTCCTTGCATGCAGCAGCCGTCTGCTACGCCCCAGTGTTGTGAGTATCCATGGTGCAAACTGTCTCTATTTCTGATTCACATAGAACATGACGCCCGAACACACTTAGTGTGTGTTGAACGATATGCTCGGCTTCCCTTATGGGCGCCGCTGCAGTGTGTACGTCTCTGAGGAGCGGACTATAACACAATGCTTGTCTGCAATCTACTCATGATGTATGTTGATGTATGAGTTGTGGCGCGACTCTAATGATATATGAGCATGGATAGGCACCCGTCCACATCCACCTTGTGGATGGTGAGGTGCGTACTTGGTGGACCCCCAATGCGGGTGTTCCCCTACATCAGTTCTTTCTACTGTTTGGTTAACTCAGGGATATGGCTTTGGCAAAGTTGGGATGCTGAAGTGGGTGGGGGGAAGGCGGGGGATTTGGGGACTGTTACCTTTGATTCACTGTACCTGAGAAGCATTGCAAACTCCAGATCACTAGTAATATCATTACATAATACCTGCTGTAGACATGTCTGTACGCACCCCCACGACACGTGGTGGAAAGGGTTAATTGGATTACTAGATTACTGTCTCAATACTTACTAATATGACGAGGTCTGCTCAACTAAACTTTATCAACAACCCAAAGAAAATCCGCCAAATATTTGCTTATTTTGACAGGTTACAAGTGGATGTGGCGTTCCTCCAAGAAACGCACATCACGGCTAACACCACAACAACACTGGGTACTAGATGGGCTGAGTCGGTGCATAGCTCGCACTACTCTTTATATTCGCGGGGGGTTAGCATACTTATACGCAAAGGAACTAATTTTAAGGTCATAAAAGTTCTGAAGGACACGGATGGCAGAAGTGTGGTGGTGATAGGTAATCAACAACTAGCGTTAATAAACACATATGGACGACCCTGGGTTCTACACTAACATGTGGCACACCATCTCTGAACTGCAAGTTGCAAATCTTGTGTGGGGAGGAGACTTTAACATTGCTCTGAGGGAGGGACTGGATCGTTCACCCAACACTACAGAACCGCACAAGCGAGCGCGGGCGGTCTTACAAGATGCTATGATAGATCTACACATTAGTGACATTTGGAGAATATGCCATCCTACTAGCACTGAAGCCACACACATCACTACTGCACATGAAAGCTGGTCTAGAATAGACTACTGGTTGGGAACGGGAGACATAATCTCATGGACTGCCTCAGTTAAACATTTACCGCGCACACTGTCTGACCATAGTCCCGTGATACTAGCCTTGAACATACCATGCTATGTGCCCCCACCTTTTGCTTGGAGGTTCAATGCCAGGGCTCTTCTGGATTCAGTATACATGGACACTATCCATAAGGCCATAGTGGAATATTTTGCACACAACTATCCCACAACTGATGACCCAGGACTCTTGTGGGAAGCATTCAAAGTGACGGTCAGGGGGACATGTATTAGCACAACAGTGGGAATTCTCAAAGATATAAGACGGCAACTACAAAATCGAGAAAATAAACTGCGAGACCTAGAACAAAGGTATGAACATACAAGAGACCCCACCATGTTGGGGGAAATTCAAACGGTCCTGACGGAGCATCAACAGTTTGCTGGGGATGAGCTGAACTACATCTCGAAGCGCAAGGTAGCAAGAACATATGGTGAGGGAGGTAGACCCGGACGTGCTCTGGCGCAGAAAATATGCACTGGGCATACATCACAACACATTGACGCGATAAGAGACCCTGCAGGCAACCTTAAACACGACATTACGAGCATATTGAACGAATTCATGGCCACATATGGACGTTTGTATGAGTCACGCCCAACTATGCTTACGAATGATATCCTACACTACATGGAGGATGTAGAAATTGCATGGCTATCGGATACGCATAGGGCGTACTTATCCCGACCAGTCACAGCGGAGGAAATCACTGATATAATCAAAAGTCTTCCAAATGGCAAAGCACCAGGTCCTGATGGCTTCACGTCTGAATTTTATAAAGCATTTGTGGACCTGCTGGCCCCGCACCTTGTACGACTGTACGGAGCAGCGCACGACAAGCAAGAGCTCCCCCCATCACTACGGGAAGCCATACTGATAGCCTTACTAAAACCGGGAAAAGACCAGGAACAGTGTGACTCTTATAGACCGCTGTCCCTTATAAACGTTGACACCAAAATTATTGCGAGTGTGATTGCAGCGCGGCTCAAACCTTTAATGCCTTCATTGGTGAGGCCAGACCAATCTGGCTTTATACCTGAAAGATCCACGGCGCACAACACGCGCACACTATTCGCACTGTCTCACTACCTGACATCTGAGACCAAGGCTGTGGCGGTATTATTGGATGCCGCCAAGGCTTTCGAAACGATCGAATGGCCATTTCTACACGCAGTGCTACTGCGCATGGGCTTCCCCATTAATTTCACACAGTGGATAACCATGCTATACACTAATCTTACAGCCCGCATAAAAATAAAAAATTATGTCTCAGATCCAATCCAAATTAATCGTGGTACCAGGCAAGGCTGCCCTTTATCCCCAATGCTATTCGCTCTGGTGTTAGAACCCCTTGCATGCAAAATCAGACAACATCATCACTACTTGGCTCTCCAATTCCCAACACGCCCCCTTCATATCTCTCTCTACGCAGATGACATGGTGCTCTACGTTAAGGATCCGGCTCAAAATCTCAACCCTCTACTGCGAGAAAATATTAAATTTGGCCAACACTCGGGTTTACATATAAACTGGGCAAAGTCCCTCATCCTTGCGTTGACGGACAGCACGGTCCCATTTGCGTTAGACTACCCGTTAGAATGGCAGGATGAACCCACTCGTTACCTAGGGGTATGGTTCCATAGAGATCCTGAATTAGTTATCCGCACTAACTATGGCAGGGTCCTTTCTGCACTTGAAGAGAAAATAAATAGATGGAACAAGTTGCCGCTATGATTGGCGGATAGAACTGCCATAGTCAAAATGGTGATGCTGCCCAAGCTCCTATATCTCTTCAATAACATACCCATTAAACCACCGGCGGAAAAGTTCCGCAATATAAACAAGCTAGCTCTTGGTCTCATCTGGGCGGGCAAACAAGCTAGGTTAAGCTTGCAGACGATGTCGTTGCCATATGCAAAGGGGGGCTTCAAAGTGCCCAACTTCATGCTGTACTATTTGTGTGCGCAGGCACAATTTGCGCACTACTGGTACCACGAGATACCATTCATGTCACATGTTGCTGTCGAGACAGGGGATGCGTTCCCGATCCCTCTATCGGCCATACTGCCTCATAAGCGACCGAAATTGCACGATCACGACATAAACACGAAAGATACCACCAACGAAGCCTGGCGACTGATGGGAGAGAAAGCGCGTAAAACACCATTATACGCTCCAGCATTGCCGTTGGCGCACCACCCGGCACTCTCGGTCACTCAGGAACCTGTGGGTATGGACCTGCTTAGACAAGCGGGCATAGACACAATGAGTGATCTGTATCATGAAGGAGTATTTAAACCACTTGCACAACTCGGCTATATCACTAACCCCACACTGTTATTCAACTTCACATACTACCGTTTACAAAGAGCAATAAAAGAACACTGTACGATGTATCCCGAGGAACCACAACAAATGACATCGTTACAGTTTATACTGACGGCACCCACAGCGGCACACATAGTGTCGAGACTATATACCAGACTACAGGAGGATATTACAGGCAACACTGAACCCATGAGGGTCAAATGGAGCACTGTAATGTCTGAACCTTTATCTACAGAGGACTGGACTGCAACGTGTATGTTGACTAACATGCTGACTCCTAATGGGAATTTGAGAATAATACACTACAAGTATTTACATCAAATGTATTACACAGCCCATAAGCTCCATAAGTATGGTCTAAGTGCAGATTCCAGGTGTAAGCGCTGCAGGCGAGAGGACGTTGATTTTGCTCACCTGGCATGGCATTGCCCGAAAGTTGCGGATTACTGGGTGCAGGTGACAAAAGCGCTCAGCACTATGCTGGAGACACAAATTGACTGTACGATGCGTGTGTGTCTGCTGGGCCTTGTCCCTCAGGTAAGAGCAAAGAAGAAAAAGTTTTGTGTTATTGCTCTACTGATGGCTAAGCGCAGGGTGTCACTTCATTGGAACGGCAGACAATCCCAGCTCTGGTCGGAAGACCTAGTCTATTGTAAAGATACATTGAAAACATATGAAGAAGAGCTCCCGGCCAGATCACGACCCAAAGACTATTGGGTTTACTTGCTTGAGTACCTTAAAGCGCAATTGCCGGATCACAGTGAATAACGTGCAGGCAGTGTATATGTCAGGTAGTTCACAGCTTAGTGATTTCATAGTACAGGTGATGGGAGGGAGAGTGCTGTGGTACAGTGGTTGATGTTACCTTTCTTTTTCCCTTTTCTAGCTGTTTCACCTTAGGATACAAGTCTGAAAGTTATAAGAAAATAATGTAAGACTACTACTTTTATCTGACTAAAACTATGATCAGCGTATGTTGCCTGTATCGCGCCGCCGGACCTATGGTTGTCGGCTAAAGGGCTGTGTACCTACGTAAGGCACTATAAGACACTCGCAATGAATACAGCCGGCCTCTAAGGTTGTAGGCGCAATGATGTATTATTAACAACAAATGTGCAATAAAGGTCTTACAAAAAAAAGAAAAAAAAACCTCTTGCCAAGACCCATACATCCAAGCTCTGCTTCTCTCATGCTTGGCTTATGGAGTGCCAGTTATTTAGATCTTCCTGACAAACATCTGAAATGTCCGCCCCACCACCACATCTCTCCAGGACTTAAACAATGGCAGTAGCTGCCCATTAACAAATGTATCATCTTTAAAGTTAAAGTAGTGGTACACAGCATTATGCATGGCACAGCACTGCGCGATCTCCCATTTTCCATTTACCAGCCATCCAGACCCTTGGGTTCTTGTGGCCCCTTTCTGATCAGTGTCCCTGGTACACATACTAAAACTTTTCAGGTCGGAGGTTGCTCGGTGGACGCAGGTAGAGAATGGAACAAGCTCCCCAGCGACTTGTGGGTGGCCCCAAGATTGCTTGTCTTAAGAAACTTTTAAATGCTTTGCTTTTTTAAAATATAGTCCCCGTTTGTGTTTTTATATCTCCTGGTTTTCAGCGCCAAGAGGCTTAGGCGTATGTGCACCTAATAAATAACACAATATAACACACTGGTGAGTTTATATGTGGATAAGGAAGTAAATATGTGAGTGTTACCATCAATCTCACTCAGGTGTTATTTCAATTCTGCACATTTGCTGTCACTCTTCATGTCTCCTGCATTCACTCACAACAAAGTCAGTGATATTTCTTCCATCACCTAAAAGCCCTGCTGTGATCACTTGGAGTCATGCGGTCACTGCTGCAACCCCTGTTGTCATCCTGCAGTCTTTACTGCTGTCACTTCCTGTGGATGGGTTTGCTGTAATTCACATGGACAACTGTCAATGACCGCAAAATCTCAATGCTGTGTCTATACAGAGAACGTGTAACAACAAAAGGGAGAGTAAGGGATTGTATTCACAAATTGTGAATGGAGATTACTCCTGTTCCCCTGGGTAAGGTATGACGACAAATAAAAGGAGGAGTATCACCAGAGAGAATCTTGGATTCTTAATGGGATGTGTTTTGGAAAAAGGAAAACATTCTTCCTTTTGTAAAAAAACCCTCACTCACCAACCTGGTGGTGACATGCTTCATCATCGGGGTCCACCCTGATGACCGAGTGCCATCAGGGTGTGCTACGACACCTGGACTACAGTGGAGCTGGTTTTTGAGTGTTCAGTGCAGAAAAAGTGTTAAAAATTGTCCTGGTTTAACTTAATAGAAAAATTTATAAATTTTATTTGTAAGTAACTGGACAATGTTAAAAATAAGTGTGGAGATACTTTGAGGGTAATTAAGAGTTATAAAGAGAACGTCCCTGCTAGTTATGTAAAAGGGGCAGAAGAGATTTTCCATTACTGGTAGGGGTAATTAAAGACAAAGTAGTAAAAACAAAAGAATTCACCTCTCTTCCAGTCTTCTGTTATACCCCTTCACTTGTTCCTACTGATAGCTATATTCTCTGTCAATTACATGTGCACCCCTGTCCCTGCCCTCTCTATCCATCTTTTCATTTTTTTCTCCTTCTCTTTCCCACTCTTTCATGTGCACTACGTAAGCTTTTGTTTCCTTATTTTCTTAAGATCTTCTCGTCTTTCCCCTTTATCTTCTCTGACACTCACCTCATTCACATTCTTCATTTACTTCTCTATCTTGACCTCTTCTTTCTCACCCACATGTTGCACTCCTCTTAGTTTACCCTCTGCTGATATGTTGTTAACACGGCCCATGTGGACTTTGACAGCCCCCTGGCAAGCACAGATAACTTACCCCACACCCAGACAGGCTGTGCCCAGGCACCTCCAACGACTTACCTGGATATCATGTGTATTAGATAAAAACCAGAGACCACCAGGATCAAATGTATTAGCTAATGAGTCCTGGAACTCCTTTCCCTAAAGATTGTCATACACAAAAAATGCACACATTATATTTTAAATGGCTTTAATAAATACTGTCAGCACAGTCCTTCCTGTCACTAGTCAGTCACTAGTTAGGCCTCGTCCTTTAAGATCGGGCTAAGCCAGTCCCAGGTTGGCCCTTTGCCTCTGACAGCTCTGCAGGTTTGCTGCAGAGTCATTCATAATTCAAACATTGACAGAGTCAGTTACTAGTAATGGCACTGGGGGTACAACTTATTCATTTACAAGGCAGATCTCTAGCAGAGCCATTCACCATCATGTGTGTGCCTCTGAAATCAGATTCTTTTGAAGCAGAGTGTTACCTGTGTCTTTGTGAGACTGATACAGTTGTGGGTCAGTCAGTCTATGCCTGTGAAAGGCTGTCAGGGCGGTGCCTGTGCCTCTGAGCAGTAGCAGCAGTGATGACTGAAGCAGTCACAGTCAGGCCTCTGAGAGCCGGACGCGGTAGCAACAAAGGCAACCGCATGTTTTTTGTGCGCCTGCAGCCGGGCCGTTCACACCTCAGAGGTGTGCATCTGAAGGAGAAGCTGCAGAGCCAAGCAGAACTCTGAACCATGCTTCTGGAAGAGCACTAGGGATAGGGTGACCAGGCGTCCCCGTTTTGCCAAGACGGTCCATGTTTTTAACCAGCTGTCCCAGCAAATTTCAAGAAATTTAGCTCATGTCCCCGTTTTTGGAGGTCGACTGAAAACGGTGGGAGGTGTTTTTTATGTTTTACAAAGCAGGGATACTTAGCAGTTGTTTCAAGAAAGCAATTTAATTAACAGGCAAGCTACTGGGTTTAAAAATTGCATTTTATGTATGTTCTTACTGCCTGTTCTGTAATTCTCTGCTGGGGAACGCTCTCATCGCTTGAAGTAAAATTGTAGTCCTTCTTCTATTTTTGTGAAATGTCCCTGTTTTTGGCTTTAAAATTCTGGTCACCCTAACTAGGGCTGCAGTCACAGGAGATGCTGTGGAGCAGCCAGTGATAAGTACCCTGTGCCTCTGAAAGGCTGGTACGCTTGTGATGGAGTCTGGTGCAAGTCAGGCCTGGGCTTAAGAAGGGGACAATGCGACACAGCATGTGCCTGAGCCATATGAGCCTCAGCAGAGAAGGCCTCATAGAGGGTGGTGCAGGGACAGTCGGGAGTAGAGTCAGAAAGGCCGCTTGCATCCGGTGCACTCCAGAACCAAACACAAGTCAGGCCTGTACCTCTGAAAGTGGGGACAGTTGACACACCTCTGGCCCTCACAAAACTGTCACCCAATGATTTATTGTCTCTTTGCAGACGAACCAAGCAGAGAGATTTGCAGATAGATGCGCCCCAAAGGCATTTGCCATTACCGGTTTCATTTCACAGGGTGACGGATTGGTAATCTAGGGGAAACCACATAAACCTTACAGTGACATGAGGTTTAAGAGCCATAATGGTTGGCATGTGCTGTGGAAAACACATGAGTTTAGATGGAGGAAGAAAAGCAGCGCTACCAGCCTTTTCCTCAAAGGCAGAAGGTTTAGATGAGTAGCTGAGTTCCTAAAGTAAAGGGGGAGTGAATTCATCAGCTTGTTTGCTGCACCTTTGAGGGAATAGTTTGAGGCCATAGGTGGTTGGCTTGTTCCTTGGGCCCTACAGTTTCTCAGGGAAGGGCAGGAGTTTGGAGAGGCATGAGGATGGAGGGAAGTGTGAGACTGACTACTCAACATTATTCATATAGATAACTATAACTCATGCCTACACAATGCACAGCTTATGCCCTGACATATTACATCACTCATGACATGGTCAGTGACATCACTGATGACATCTCAAATGACATCACCGATGACATCATCCAGTGAGTGTGAGTGTTTCCTAAACGATTAGGAGTGCTAAACATATATACTAAGGTATTACAACATTTAAAACAGTATACTTTCTGCACTAATAAGAGATGTTATTTTTAACATATATTATGTGAGTGGCTGAGTGTATCTGTTTGTAAGTGGATTTCTAACTACCTGTATAGGTGTGTGGGTGACTGTATGGGCCTATAAGTAGGTGTGTGAGCAGCTGTGTGGATGAGTGGCTTTGTGAGTGACTACTGGTGAGTGAGTGGGCGTGTCAGTGGCTGTATGGGTGTGTGAGTTGGTGTATGGGTGGATGAGTGGGTTAGTAAGTAAATAACTGTATGAGTGGGTGTCTGAATGGCTGTATGAATGAGTGACTGGCTGTATAAGTGGCTATATGCGTGTGTGAGTGGCTCTTTGATTAAGTGAGTTGGTGTGTGAGTGACTGTATTGTAGAGTGTGTGTCTGTGTGAATGGATGTATGGGTGAGTGAGCAAATGTGTGAGCTCTTGTATTGATGTGTGAACGGGTGTATAAATGGTTGTGTGGGTGTGTGAGTGAGTGTGTGATTGCTTGTATGGGTGAGTGTGTGGCTGTGTGAGTGGCTGTATGGGTAAGTGACTGGTTGTATGGATAGCACTATGGATGAGTGAGTGATTGTGTGAGTACTTGTATGGGTCTGAGAATGGGTATGTGAGTGGGTGTGTGGGTGTGAGCGGGTTTATGAGACATCGTATAGGGGTGTGACTGGGTGTGTATCAATCAATCAATCAATCAGGTCATTTGTAGAGCGCACTACTCACCCGTAGGGTCTCAAGGCGCTGGGTAGGGGGGGGGGTGCCGTTACTGCTCGAACAGCCAGGTCTTGAGCTTCTTCCTGAAGGAGAGGTGGTCTTGGGTCAGGCGTAGGTCGGTCGGGAGTGAGTTCCAGGTCTTGGCGGCCAGGTAGGAGAAGGACCTTCCTCCTGTTGTTGCTCTTCGGATGCGGGGGACGGCGGCGAGGGCGTGGCTGGTTGATCTGAGGGGGCGCTTGGGAGTGTAGAAGTTGATCCGGTTGTTGAGGTAGCTCGGGCCTTGGTCGTGTAGGGCTTTGTGTGCGTGGGTGAGGAGGCGGAAGGTGATTCTCTTGTTGACCGGGAGCCAATGCAGATCTCTCAGGTGTCCGGAGATGTGGCTCCGTCGGGGGATGTCGAGGATGAGTCTGGCCGAGGCGTTCTGAATCCGCTGGAGTCTCTTCTGGAGCTTGGCGGTGGTACCGGCGTAAAGGGCGTTGCCGTAGTCCAGTCGGCTGGTGACGAGGGCCTGGGTGACCGTCTTCCTCGTGTCGGTGGGGATCCACCGGAAGATCTTGCGTAGCATGCGCAGGATGTTGAAGCAAGACGAGGAGACGGCGTTGACTTGTCTGGTCATGGAGAGGGAGGAGTCCAGGATGAAGCCCAGGTTACGAGCGTGGTCCGTCGGTTTGGGTGCGGTGCCCAGGGCGGGGGGCCACCAGGAGTCGTCCCAGGCGGAGGGCGAGGAGCCCAGGATGAGGACCTCCGTCTTGTCCGAGTTCAGTTTCAGGCGGCTGGTCGTCATCCATTCGGCTACCTCTCTCATCCCTTCGTGCAGGTTGGCTCTGGCGGTGGCGGGGTCGTTGGTCAGGGAGAGGATCAGCTGGGTGTCGTCGGCGTAGGAGATTATGTTGAGGTTGTGTTTGCGTGCGATGGCCGCGAGGGGGCTCATGTAGACGTTGAAGAGGGTGGGGCTCAGTGAGGAACCTTGAGGGACGCCGCAGATGACTTCGGTGGCCTCTGACTTGTACGGTGGTAGGCGGACTCTCTGTGTTCTTCCATCGAGGAAGGAGGTGATCCATTCCAGTGCCTTGTCCTGGATTCCGATGTTGCCAAGGCGCTGTACTAGTGTGCGGTGGCAGACGGTGTCGAAGGCCGCGGAGAGGTCTAGGAGGATGAGGGCCGCTGTTTCTCCGTTGTCCATCAGAGTTCGTATGTCATCGGTGGCAGCGATGAGGGCGGTCTCGGTGCTGTGGTTCGCCCGGAAGCCAGACTGTGAGGGGTCGAGGGATCCGTTCGTCTCGAGGAAGGCTGCCAGCTGTTTGTTGACGGTCTTCTCGATGACTTTGGCCGGGAACGGGAGGAGCGAGATGGGACGGTAGTTCTTGAGGTCGGTGGGGTCTGCTGTGGGTTTCTTGAGAAGAGCGCTGAGATCGGCGTGCTTCCAGCTCTCAGGGAAGGTGGCGGTGTCGAAGGAAGTGTTGATGATGTCCCGCAGGTGGGGTGCGATGACAGCGTCGGCCTTGTTGAAGACGTGGTGAGGGCAGGGGTCAGTCGGAGATCCGGAATGGATGGAGTTCATTGTGCGGATGGTGTCTTCGGTGTTGATCGGAGTCCAGGTGCGGAGGGTGGTGGTGGGTGGCGTTGTTGCGGTCGTGGCTTGCGTAGGTTGGTTGCTGAAGCTGTTGTGTATGTCCGCGATCTTGTTGTGGAAGTAGGAGGCGAGGGAGTCGCAGAGGTCTTGCGACGGGGTGATGTCATTGCTTCCGGCGTTGGGGTTGGAGAGCTCTTTCACGATGTTGAAGAGTTCCTTGCAGTTGTGTGCGTTGTTGTCCAGCCGGTCCTTGTATGTATTTTTCTTGGTGGCGCGGATCAGCTGGTGGTGTTTACGGGTGGCGAGCTTGAGGGTGGTCATGTTGTCCGTGGTTGGCTCCCTTCTCCAGGCTTTCTCGAGGGCTCGGCAGTTCTTCTTGGAGCTCTTTAGTTCGTCGGTGAACCATGGTGTTTTTCTGCTGCAGGGTCTGCTGGGTGGGGTTCTCAGTGGGGCGAGTTCGTCCGCGCAGTTGCTGATCCACTTCGTGAGGTTGTCGGCGGCCTGGCTGAGGTTCGCTGAGCTGGCGGGAGGGTGCTGGCTCAGGGAAGCGGTGAGCTGGTCGGCTGAGATCTTGTTCCAGCTTCTTCGGGCAACCTGTTGCTGGTGGTGGTGGATCGTCGATCTTTTGAAGGTGAAGTGGACGCAGCTGTGGTCCGTCCAGTGGAGTCCTGTTGCGTGGCTGAAGGTGACGTCGTTGCTGGATGAGAAGACGGCGTCGAGTGTGTGTCCGGCGAGGTGGGTGGGGGTGGTCACCAGTTGCTTGAGTCCGAGGTTGGCGAGGTTGTCCAGCAGGGTGGTGGTGTTGCGGTCGTTGTTATTCTCCAGGTGGAAGTTGAGGTCCCCCAGGAGGATGTAGTCGGCGGAGGGGAGGGCATGCGGGCTGACGAAGTCGGCGATGTCCTCGCTGAATCGTGTGCGTGGACCCGGGGGTCGGTAGATCAGGGTGCCTCTGAGGGTGGTCTTCGGGTTGGTGTGGATCTGGAAGTGCAGGTGTTCAGCGGTGGTTAGGGTGTCGTCGGTGTTGGTCGCGATGCGGATGGTGTCTTTGTGGATGATGGCGATGCCTCCTCCCGTCTGGTTGGCGGTGCGGTCCCTCCGGATGATCTTGTAGCCCTCCGGGATGGCGATGGCGATGTCGGGAGCTGAGGAGGCGTTCATCCAGGTCTCGGTGAGGAAGGCAACGTCAGGGGCGGTGGTGTCGAGGAGGTTCCAGAGTTCTACGGCGTGTCTGTGGACGGAGCGGGTGTTGAGCAGGATGCACTTGAGGTGGCTGCTGGTGGTGTTCGGCTTGGCGGGTGCTGGTGCAGGGTGTGCCCGGATGCAGGTGAACTTGCAGGCGTGGCAGCTGAAGGGTCCGTGGGTGTGCTTCGGGGTGGCTTGATGACATCCTGGGATGCGGCCGGTGTTGAGTGCGCTGAGATCGGCGGCGTTGTAGGTTCGTCGGGTCGGCTTCCGTCGGTGGGGGCCAGGGGTCCTGGCGCTGGTCGCGATTCGGTCGCGGACGGGCGCAGACGGGCTTACCTTTGGCGTGCCTTCGGCGCACAATCGGCGCGCCCGCTGCGCGTCAACGCTGCGCGTTCGCACGGTCGCCATATAAGGCCAAGTGCGCGGGTGGGCGGAGCAGCTGGGAGGCGGGAGCGGGGAGGGAACAGAAGGCAAAAAGGGGCGGGGTCGGCGGTAGTGGCGGGAAGCGGGGGCGGCGAGGGAGGCGGGAAACAGAGCGGGCAGAGTTTACAGATGGAAACAAATTACGCTAACACGGGAAAAAGACTAAAAAATAGGCAGGCAAGCACAAATGATTGGAAAACAGGCTTAACAGGGGAAAAAGACTAAAAAGGCAGACAAGCACAACTGCTAGGGAAAAACAAGCTTAACACGGGAAAGAGATTAGCAAATAAAAACAGGCACAAATGATTGAAAAGAGAAAACGAAACGGACGGCAGCAGGGTCAGTCGGCAGCGAGGCAGCTAGGCACAGCGAAGGGGCACACGCAGCAGCTGGTGGCCGTGCGGCGCGCGGGTGTCCCACAAGTGGTGTGTATGTGCTTCTGTGGATGATGTCATCAGTTATGTCATTATCTAGGTCATTTGAGATGTCATAGGTGATGTAATCAGCTGTATAGGTGACGCAGTGCCTGAGCGAGTGGCTCTATGGGTGAGTCAATGGGTGTGTAAGTTGGTGTATGGGTGAGTGAGTGGCTGTTTGAGTGGGTGTGTGGGTAGCTGTACTGCACAGTCGATGTCTGTATTAGAGGCTGTATAGGTGAGTGAGTAGGCGTGCGAGTACTTGTATGGAGGAGTGAATGGGTATGTAAGTAGTTGTATGGGTGTTTGAGTGGCTCTGCTGAGAGGCTGTATGGGTGAGTGACTGGGCGTGTGAGTGGCTTCATGGGTGGATAAGTGAGAGTAGCTGTATAGGTGAGTGAGTGGCTCTGTGCGTGAGTGTATGGGTGAGTGGGTGGTTGTGTAAGTAGGTGTATGGGTAAGTGAGTGGCTGTGTGTCTTAGTGAATGGGTGTGTGAGTGGCCCTGTGGATGAGTAAGTGGGTATGTGAATGTTTGTATGGGTAGGTCCGTGGGAGGTTGTATGGGGTGTGAGTGGGGGTGTGAGTGGATCTGTGGATGATCTCATCAGTGATGTCATTTGAGATGTCATCAGTGATATCATTCACCATGTCATGAGTGATGTAGAATGTGAGATCATAAGCAGGGGGTGTTAGTTATAGTTAGCCCAGGTAACTATAACTGCAGAATTTCACTGATTTTGTACCAGTGAAATCTTAGGCTATCTATAACTTCTCTGTAACCTTTGTCTTTTTCAGTGAATTTCTAAGATATTTTTTACTTCTTTTTCCTAATTGTAACATCCCTGGAACTTTTGTTTTTTTCAGTGAATTTCTAAGGTTTTGTTTAATGCAATCCGGTATTTGTAAAGCCTGAACTAATCACCCTGAAGGGGCTTTCGGCACTGGGGAATATTGGGGAGATTAAGTGAGCTATTGCCCAGAGTCACATGATGCTGGGCTGATCTGCCTCCGTCGCTGGGGATCGAACCTTGAGCCCCGCAATCCAGAGTCAGCCACTCTGGCCCCTGCGCCACACCTCTTCCACAATGTTGTTTCCTAACTATAACGTCCCTGTAACCTTTGGTTTTGCTAGTGAATTAGTAAGGTTTTTTAATTGTATTTCCTCACTGTAACCTGTAACCTTTGAGAATGAGTGTGTGAGTGAGTGCATGAGTGTCTTAGTGGGTATGTGAGTGAGTGTGTAAGTGTCCTAATGGGTGTGTGAGTGTCTGTGTGGGCATGAGCCTGTGAGTGGTGTCTGAGTGGCTGCATAAGTGTCTGAGTGAGTGTCTCAGTGGGTCTGTGAGTGGGTGTGAGAGTGTCTGAGTGGGTTTACAAGTGCCTCCATGAGTGTATGAGTCGGTCTGTGAGTGAGTACACAAGTGTCTCAGTGGGTCTGTGAGTGGGTGCGTTAGTCTCTAAGTGGGTCTCAGATAGACAGAACTATACTATACTGCCCAAGGATCTCACACCTGAATTATGGACAGAGACTGTTATCATGGTCAATGATGCAGTGAATAATGGATGGATTTTCCAGCATGAGGGAAGCTTTATGTGTAGAGAGAAAACAGTAATTACATATTTTTACATGCTGGCAAAGATGTACAAACCCACCAGACCGCTGCCAGGATGGTTTTCTACGTACTGGATGATTCTTTTCCTGGATAAGAAATGGCGCTACTCGATATTAGGTCAGGTAAGTATTGAAGATATTTTAATATTGGGTGCCTAGAGAAGGGCGGAAATCATACGGGATACAACAGATTAAAGAATCCTCAAGAATTATATTGTGTTTTCCTTTACAATTGTGTACTTTACAAATGGAATGTCAGTTTGGTGTGATAGAGATCTGTATTAACCGCTGCCAGGATGGCCTATAGTCTCTGGTATTGGCTCCATATTAGAGCCTTTATCACAATTTTGTGATTTCTTCTTCAAACCTTTGGTTCAGAGGATGGGATCATACCTCAAAGACACAAGGGATGTCCTCAATCTAGTAAAAAATAGGGAATTTGATCCAACTAAGGATCTCTTAGTGGTGTTGGACATTGAGCCCCTCTACACAAACATACTACACAGAGAGACTTTAAGTGTGGAGGATATAGTGTACGAACAAGAATGGAACTATGCAAATCCTAGATAATTTATCCTTGAGCTGGCAGAGGTAACATTGACTGAAAACTTCTGCAAATTTAAGGGCATGTTCCACATCCAACGCCATGGGACATCCATGGATAGCCCCTTTGCGCAGAGCCTGGTGGGATTCCATGTGGCAGCTTTTGAGAAGGATCATATTTTTGCTCCTGGGGGTCCCTGGGCAGATCGGTTTAGATTATGGCATAGGTTCATTGATGATGTCCTTTTTATTTGGAAGGGAAGTGAAGCATCTATCCAGGAGTTTCTAGAATGGCTTAACAACTGCAACCCCTTGTTACATTTCACCTCAACTGTCACACAAGCCTCCTTACCATTCCTGGATTTAGAGATTGTGGAGAGTTGTGAGGGATTACCTATTCAAGTGTACCACAAACCAGCAGACAGGAACGGTGTGCAATCATTTAAGAGCTTCAAACCTAGATCCCTCTGTGAGAACCTACCAGTGGCACAGTTTCTGTGTCTTCGAAGGAACTGTTCTGAGGTGCGGGATCACAAGAAAGAATCCAAGGAACTTTACAGCAAGTTGCAAGAAATGGATTTACCCCGTAAGAGTGATAGACAAGGCCCAGAAGAGAGCACTGAACTGCAACAGGGATGCCCTATTAGAAACAAAGCAGAGGCCGGAAACAAATAATGTAATTTGTGTTACAACCTTCAACACAGCATACAACTGGGTGAAATGGATCATTACTAAGAATTGGTGCATTTTGAATTCTAATGGTCACAATCTTCAAAAACCTTTGTTTTCCTTTAAGAAAAGTGCAAGCATATTGATATACTGGTGCACACAAGACCACCAGAGAGGGCCTAGATCAGCAACAGAGACTATGGGATATCCCACCTGTATCCGGTCATACTAGGCGTGGTTCTTGTGGCATGTGTGGCTTGACAAGCACCACAAAAGCTGTTGATGTGGATCTGAGATACCCGTAGAACTAGAGGAAATACACAAATTGTAACTCAGAGAAAGTAATCTACTTGATCCAATGCCCATGTAATCTTCTTTACATAGGAATCACAATCCGCTAGATTAAGATCAGGATTGTGGAGCACAGGAGTAACATCAGATGCCAAAAACAATGACAAAAATCACAACACATGTCTTGCAGAAGAAACGTAGAGTAGATGATGTATACTTGACAATATTATATAAACCCAACATTCCCAATACCGTAAGTGATATTAAAACCTTTGTATTAATAAGGGAGCAAAAGTGGATTTATCAGGTTCATAGCTAAGAGATGGGCCTAAATGATGATATTCTGTGGCACTTACTGAATAGGCTTTAAGCATCAAGGACCTACAATAAGTGGGTACAGACATCTCCTCCAGTTTGCATCTGGAAACTCTTGAGACAAGTGGATCAATACACAGTGAAGGGCAACTCTACCCTGTGTTAAAAAAGAGATGTATTTTGTAAGAGGAGCATTACAACACACTAGCGTGCCCATCCCAGATAAATGGTGCATTTTTGTGTGGTAGGCATCTCTGATGATAACACTAGAGAGCTTCATTAGCAGTAGATTTCAGCATGCAAATATATAACAACACAAGTAGGAGCGCTTTTCACTGAACTTGCCCTATGAAATATTTCTAAAAACAATGTGCAAGCAGGCTTATGGCACGTGCGACCCCCTTTCTGATATTTACCAGCTTAAATCAGGTGCCCCAGGTGATTTCTGGAGTTTTACAAATTAATTAAACCCTCATCCAATATGGCAGTAATCTCCCGACCCGGGAAGGGGTATGGTTCTAAGTAAATTAATGGCACCGGTGCACGGGACCAGGAGGACACGTATACAGTCTGAGACTCCGAATGGAGCTAGCACCTACACAGTGAAATGAGGGGCTGACTGTGGCGCGTCTCAACCATACCATCCACAACCATACAAAAACTCATTTTCACTTTTAAAATAACTATCTTTTTAGGTCTCGCCTGAGCCAGCGCATGCACTGCTCTGGCAAGACATTTAGTAGCTGCTTCAAAAAGTGCTACCTTGCCGGCCACCAGCTTGCTAGAACGTGCACAAGCGCGCGCAACATGCACAGCACTTTTTCCGGTCGTGCACGCGCGTGCACACAACTCGCGTCACCACTCGCATTTTTTTTATTTCCACACGCCCAATGCTTGTTCAGTCTGTTTTCTAGCTCCTTTATCAATGGCTCTGCTATCTAGCCCACGTGAATAAGCTACTAGTATTTATAGACCCCCTCAGGAACCACTTGCATCATACATGTTGGATTGAGAGGAGTCCCTTGCGCCAGAGTGACATGTACGTTTTTTGGCACTGATGTAATTTACCCTGATTTTGAGTCCCCGTTAGCCGTGCAATAGCTCTGCTTTGGTTCGCAATAATTGTAAAAGGGATTATCCGCATTTTGGGCTTTTAACATTAATTACTAGCATCTGTTGTAGTCCCTTAAAGTTCAGCACTTAGTCCGTCTTTTAGTTTGTGTGCCACTCTGGCGCGTCATCATAGCCCACGTGGCAGATCAGTTTGTCTTATACAAACGCCATCACCATTTGATCTTTGCTGTATTTCCCTTAGCGGACTGAGTTTCCACACGCGTACTGCCATATAAAATAAGTGGTCTTGGTGCTCCGTGTAACTGAGGCATACCTCCTGCTATATTGTAATAGCTTTAGATAGCTGTAACTATCACGAGTAATACTCTACTTGGACAACGTGCTTCTGTTAAACAGAGCGCGTTCCATCCATTCATTCCTTCATTTTTGTCGGTGTTATCTTATCAGGGTATATTTATTTCCTTTACACAGACCGTACGAAATCTTACAACAATGCTGAGCGCAACGCTATGCTTTTAATGCATAAGCACACATACGGACAAGACGCTCCTTTATATTGGCTATGTAACACCCTGACCCAGATGGAGCGGACATCCATGTATTACTTTAATTCATGGCAGTGCCTAATTCCACTGATCTATTAGCCTAAGTACCAGTCATTTATTCTATTTTTACCTTGCAGGGTCGCGCATTATCAATAATAAGCGCTTTGGGAATCGTGACTATTTATCAACAAAGTTACATCTTTAGGTGCACTTTTAAAACGTGAGCATACATCCATATTAATTTGCCCGTTTATTGTACGCTTTCAACTACTCTACACAAACCCTCTCTAAGTTATGGATATTGGCTTGTCTTTCTCTATTACGTAGGGAGTTCTGGTCCATATTGCTTGACATCAGCTCCCAAGTTCGATTCAGTCAACTACAGCAGGAGCGGCATTGTTTGAAGGTGGCAATCCCCAGGGCTGAAGCGGGCCCCACTCCCACTTAATTCACTAAACACCGGTATTGCCGCAAACTGGAGCAGCAGGGAGGCAGCCAGCCATAGCATGGAGAAACACGCTGAGAGGCGGGGCAAGGCCTACATGCAAACTGGCACCAGTAGTGTGCGGTTTTGCCCAGAGAAGAAAGCGACTGAACAGCAGAGTGAGCAGCTTTTCCATGCAGCGGAGACGGGAGTGTTGCATACTGGAAGATGTAAATTGATGTTGAACGCGCTCGTTGCTGTGCTTTGTGTATGCGGGTGCCTTTTACTCCATGGCTGCACCATTTTTATGGGTGCATCTTTTGAGCACCATTCCAGTTTTTGTTCTGCGTGCTGACTTACTGTTGCCAGTTGGGCCAGTTAGTTGGAGGACAGCAGAGTTGGAGGGACGTTGGTGCATGGGCTCTTTAATCGAACCTTAAGAAAGAACAAACTTTACTGTGGATTATTTTACCTTGGATTAGCCTCAATTATTCCTGATATGGCTACAACATATTTGGCGACAGAAGATGGTTTTTACTCTTCTTTGAGCAATGGAAGTCCACCACCTGCAGTTCCAAGGGCGTGCTGGAGTATCTGTGTGAAGCATTCAGCTACCCCAAGCAGGATTACGGCTGCTGTATTTGGTGAAACCTTGCAAGATAAAAGACCTGGAATTTCTACTTTTGTACCATAACGGTGTCTGCGGCAGAACCATTGCAATCAGCCTTTTTGTTCTGAGCCAATCAGAGTCCAGCATGTGGTTGGTCAGGCGTGTTTTTCCGGAGTTGCTAACACAACTACCTGTTCAACGTGCTGTACACATCAGTACATGCACAGCGGGCATGCCACCATATTGGTATCAGGTGTTTTCCAGAGAGGCACAGAGGGAGATCCGTCAAGTACACTGTGCACTTGTGCTGATAGCAATAATTTCCGTTGTCTCCCACTAGTATAAGCTTCAGACTGAGGATTTGAGCCAAGTATTCTGAAGATTGGCAGTTTTATTGTATTTTTGAAACTTTTAGTTATAGAAATTGTATAGCAGTTTTTGGAACGTATAATTCTGAAGCTACTCTCCTGGCCAATTTACTTCTGCTTTGGCATTTAGTTGGTAAACAAATTGTAATGAATTGTCATATCGGATGGTGGAGTTGGAAATGTGCAACAGCTACACATTTTCTAGACTCCTTGGAAACCCAAGTTAGAATGGAAACATTGGGTACGGGTTTTGAAGAATTACTTGTGGCTATTGATGGGGTGGGTTATAGCCTTGCAAGGAAAAGGGCAATTTTGTACAATTGTTTGGGAACCGAAGGGCAGAAAATGTTGGATAACTCACCTGAAGTTTAAGCACCTGGGGAGGATGCTGGGAACGCATGGAACATGTGTATAGAGGCTGAAAAAAGATCAGCACAACACTTTTCTGAAGAACCTAGTGTTATTTTAGAATGATTTAACTTTTATTCGAGGAAGCAGTAATCTGAGGAGAACATTGATCAGTACGTTGCTCTAGTACGTGTTGTTTTGAGAATGCAAAAGACTTATATCTACGTGATGAAATAGTGTTGAATTGCTATCCTAAACAAGCATTGGCATAGCCAATAGGTCTCGCATTTGGGACCTTATAAGTGTTTAGCCATGCAATAGTTGATGTTGTTGCACCAAGGATATTGTGCTGCATAACTAAATACTTATAGGGTTCAAAAAGCGAGACCTATTGGCTATGCCAATGCTTGTTTGGCTCTGTCAATGCTTCTCTAATTTCAGAGTCTGGTACAGGGTTTCGTTTTTGGCATGTTATGTATAAATTTGTAAATTGCGACAATTACCTTTAGAAGCATCCTGGCGCTAAGGAGCAGCCATCAGCTAGAACCTAAATACATCAAAAAGCCAGGTTTAAATTTTTTTCTGAAAATGTTTAGATTGGTGATCACACAACTGGAGATGGAAGAAAACTCCAGTGCGTACTGACCACGTAAGAGAATACACGAGCACCATGATGACTCCCTTAATGGTCGGACACAAAACTTGACCTCAGGAGAAGGTCTGTAAAATCCAGGAGGGAAGAAAAAGGTGGAATTTGGCTTGCAGATAGATTGATCCTTTTTGCTAAATGGACCATGCAGAGTGATTTAGAGATAGAGTGCTTCTTTATTGAGGGCCAACAGAGGTCCTTAAGATTAGACAGGACTGATGTTTTGGGTGAAAGATTTAGAAGTAGCATTCTGTCCCTGCAGGTATAGGGTCAGCCAGTCTGGAGTATAGATACATAAAGTTTCTATAATCTAACTTTGATGTGATGGCAGCTTGAACTACAGTTTTGATGAGGAATCAAGAAGCAGGGATTTCTTTGGTTTGAGTAATTCTACCCGTGCCTTGTCATTAAATGTTGGAATACTTATTTCATTCTGTCTTTTGTAGGGATGTTGTTGTGTTTTAAGCTTATGAATATTGTTGTAGTTTCTTCTACACCTGGTTGGCTGTGTCAAGTCTTTGCTTCTTAATTTGTTTATTACACAGCTGCCAAGTTTCCCAGGTCCATGATGATGTGCAACTCCAGGACAGTTTTATATTTGAATTCTGGGACTTGTAGCAATGCTTTGTAAGGGAATAAATAAGGCAACAAGTCCCAGATTTCAAACAGAAAGTACTGTACTAGGGAAGAACATCACACATAGACCTGGGAAGCTTGGCAGGGCTACTTTAGTGTTTGTTGCTGCCCCACATCCACTCTAATTGTAATTGCATTTATATAGCGAATACTAACCCTGATGAAGCATTGAAGTGCTTTTTGGCGAGTAGCATGCTACTCCAGAACCCAAAAAAGATTTGTGGTGAATTAGTATAGGGAAATATTACATTAATTTGAGCAGTGGACATGTGAGTCTGTTCTTTAGACTAAAAAAGGATAGTAGAGGGATAGATGTGGGAAGTGTTTGCAATAATATAGTGCTTGCTACCCCTGATGAGGCATCAAAGCACTTTTCGTTGAGTGGCACGCTACTCTAGAACTCAAAACATTAATTTGAGCGGTGGACATGTAAATCTGTAAGTTGGATTGAAAAGGATAGTGGAGGGATAGAAGAGGGAAGAGTCTAAAACGTGTTTATTTGGAGATCATTACAGTCAGGATGAGGTTTGAGATGAGTAGAAGGGGTGGAAGAGTTGGAGAGAAGGGTTTAGAAAGGCTGGTTTCGGAGATCTGAATGTTAAAAGAGTTTTGTGATGATGCAAGGAGGGATAGAGGAGTGAAAGGTCTAGATAGGGATATTTTGAGGATCATAGTAGTAAAATGGGGTTTGGAATGAGTCAGAGGGTGAAGGTAGAGGATATATTGAAATAAGTATTGGGTTAGAAACAGGGTGGTGCTTTGGAGTAGTAGAATGAGGTTTGAGATAAGCCAGAGAGTGGAGGTAGAGGATATATGGAGAGAGGTATAGGGTGAGATATAGGGTAGTGCATTGGATTTCTGAATTAGGAGTATAGTAATAAATATAAAGATACATAAGTACATTGAAGATATATATGTATAAGTAAGGTAATATATCTAGATGTAGGTTGTCTTTAATAAACTCAGACTTTCGAGTGTTGCTGTTCTTCAAACTAATTTGTTTATATATTTTTTAATCTATTCTGAAGCACTTTTAAATTAATAATTATGATAAAATGTACTTATTATGTGGTGACTTAAATACATGTTAAAGATAGAATAATATTATGAGAGTCTGGCTTAGTATATGGTGTTCACTTATGTAAGTGTAGCGCCCTGCAATAATCCAGACAACCTTATGGTGATTTTAGTGGTGGGTAAGTCACATTTGCAATTTTAAAGAAGAAGGACCCTTCCCAGCGGACCTTGAAGAAATCCTGTGGAAGATGGAAGTTTGGAGAGTCACCTCACCTATGGATACTCCAGGATCCAGGGAAGGCGGGGCATAGGTGCAAAGTGACAGAAACCGCCATAGACCACAATGGAGGATTTCAGAAAAATGCCGCTGGTGAGGAAGGGGAAAGTGTCCGGTGGAACCCTAAGGTGGATTCAAGATGAGAGGTACCTGCAAGCAGAGGGGACAGAGTCAATGCCACTCAGGAATGACCAGGAGGCATGTAAGACGGATGCCCACCGATGTAGGAGATGTAGGAGAGTTGACAGGCCCCTTGAGGTTTGCGCCATACGGACCAATCGATGCAGAGGCAGACCAGGAGCCATGCACAAGCTGTTCCACATCATCCATCAAGAGCCAAGGGGTCAGCGTCTGGCAGGGGCACCAACAAGCCTTGGCAAGGGTAACAAATGTATTTGAAGAAAAAGATGCAGTGTCGGGACCGGCAAGGTCTAAGTAACTCATCACAAGCATGTAAGTCAGAGCAAGTACCGAACAAGCAGGGGGCCTACTGGAGCCAAAGAAGACCCTCAAGTGGACCCACAGGCCAGAAGCACAGGAGTCACAACAGGATCTTGAGCAGCTCATCAAAGGATGAATGCACACAGTGCAATAGATGCAGTGTAGGCAAAGATCTTGGTTGCAGGAGATGCCTGAGGTTGGAGCTTCTTAGAGCCCGAAGATCTCTGTAGGAGAGAGCCAACAAGTCTTGGCAACAGCAAGTCAATGGGGTGCACAGGGGTTCTTTTCCAGCGGCTCCAACAAGGGATACTGGCCTGAAGCTTGGTGAAAAGACTGTGCAGGTCTTTGAGCGAGTTGCAGAACCATGACCTGTGTTGCTGAGCCTTTCAGAGTCTGTGGGGTGCAGGATCACCTGACCGATCAGCTGTGTTGCGGTGCCTGCAGATTCTGAGGAGTGACTCCTTCACTCCAAGGGAGATTCCTTTGGGTGTCTTGGATGTCCACAGGCCCTGTGAAGAACCTGTATGGAGTACAGACACAGATGTTGCTGCAGACTTACAGGAAAATGAGACCAGGAGCAGCAGGAGTCTTCCCAGTTGCAGTCTTGGTACCCAATGCGAAGTCCAGAGAGGTACAGAGTGTCCAAATGGTCAAAGTTTAAGCGGTATATGATCTGAACCCTTTCCCATCGACAAGCCCTTAAGTACCCTAAGGAAAGTGTTAGAACTATTCAGGGGTCCCTCCCAGAGGAGGGGCTGGACACTGGGGAGAACACCTCCATGTCCTTTGTCCAGTTTTGTGCCAGAGCGTAAGCCAACAGCCCTCTAAATTGGTTTGGACTGGAGTATGCAAGGAGGTCACCAAATGTGCCCTTCAAGCAGTCTGAGTGGAACTCGCAAGCGCCACCACCCTTTCCCAATACACAAAGCCCTGTCTGGTAGGTGGTCACACCTCCCTGTGACAGGATACCTATTGTCTTCCTCTGCTCGTATGCCAGTAGCCAATCTGTAGTGTAACTAAGTACTCACCATGTCCAATTCAAGGTAGAAGCACAGGGACTGGGGTCCTGATTGGCAGGATCCCATTCAGACTAGTCAATAAAACATACTGACACCAGCAAAATGGGGGGTGACCATGAAAGCAGGTCCTACTTTCCTACACAATCCCCCCGAACGTAAGGAGATGAGACTAACCTTGCCCAGTTCATTCTTCATTTTCTAAGTGGAAATATCTGGAGAGTCCATCTGCGTTGACATGGTTACTCCCAGGCCTATGATTAGGCTTTCCTGTTTTCAGTTTCTATTTTTGGTAAATTCTGGTGGTGTTTTTTCAGTGTTTTCCAGTGATTTCAATACCTCAAAAAAACAGTGCTTTTCAGTGGTTACTCATTTTCGCGCCATAAAAAACAACTGAAACTGTGTTTTACCGGTGTTTATGGGACGCTTTGCTTTTATTATTGCTTGCTTTCTTAATTGGTGCATGGTATTTAGACAGTCTATGTACAGTGTATATGAGGTCCAAATACATTTTTACAAGTCAAATTTATTGTAGTACACCATACAATATTTCTTCAGTGAATCTTTGGTCATTCGCGCTCTCTCTTTCCATCCCATGTACACTTTTGTTTGTGAAAAGGCTCTCTCGACATTGGCACTTGAGACTGGCAACGCCAAAACAGACAGTACACAATTTGCCAACTCTGGCCACTGACGTAGCTATCCATGCCAATACTGGTGCACCTCAAGGTTGATATTCTCTGGGCCCGGTTCTGAAACATATGCTTTGAACTGGGTGCATATGCCCTCATCGGTGTTAAAGCGGTCAAAAATGAAGTGGTACTTTTCAAAGTCTGGAGAAAATTCCCCTTTATGGAAGGGGTCTAACACTTGCGCAGAGTACCAAAGTGAGGCTTCATTGGCTTCAAACGCCATGGTTGGTGAAGGGACATTTCTATGCATCATAGCTAGCCATTTCTCATGCATTGTAAAGTAAAGTTTTCTGAATTGGTCCTCAACACTTCTTTGCTTACCAAGTGGCGAGCATTCTAACAGGGAACATGTTGCAGTGCCAAAGTCAACAAAAGTGTCGCCTAGCCTTCTCTCGAGGAGATGTTTCACATCTACACCAATTATGCTGAACAGTTGGGATGACTTTCTTTGCTGCCACACAAAACCCAAAATGAGAAATATTTGCATTTTAGTTCCGGCGCATAACGAAACAGTGCACCTCAATGAACTACAAAATCAATAGCATTCTTCATTAGCTCAGAAGATTGTAGAGATGCTTTCAACATACCATCTAGCAAGTGGCACGGATCTCTTACAGGGAAACACTTCAGCTCAGGTATTGCTTTTGACAGGTCATCACATAACTTTTTCATATATGTAGCTGAATAGCTGCAAATACAAACAATGTCACTCCAATCTTTGTTAAACTTGGTAAGAACTCTCTGCAGCAGCATTCCAAGTGACACTGCGTTGCATGTTTCCAGTACATCTAGATCTACCATGATGATATGTCTGTACCTTCCATTTTTTGCATCACAAAATGTGATTAGCACTGCCACTGATGGGTCGCCACGCATCTCTGCACTCTGTGTTGCACTAAACAATGTCAGAAGAGGTTGTATCGCAAATGGTGCTCATGTAGAGCGCTCTGATACCTCCGGGTTTTGTGTGCGCTATATAAAACCCTCCCCTCTAAAAAATGTATAATAATCCGCCACTGATTTGTTAGACTTGTTTAATAAGAATGTGCTGGCAATCTGCAAGTGCTGTGAAAGGCTGACATTGTGCCCTTTCGAACCTCACAATACACCTTGCATCCCCATCAGCCCCACAGTTGAATGATGGTGGTTGCTCGGGCAAACACAGATAGGTCATAAGAGCAGGCAGATAACCTTTCAATGTATCCACTGCTAGACCTTGCTGAGCTAATGCAAGAACAAACCAAAAAAGTGGCTTATAAGTGGTTAAAAGCATGGGGGGTCCTGCTCACCAATGCTTGTGGAAGGTGAGCTGGCAGTGGGGACTCGAGGGGGCGCAGGGCTCTGCCTGATGCTCGGAGGCCTACCTGGGGCAAACTGTCGCGGACTCGCTGGTGTGGCGCTGGTGACTGCTGCATCGGCGCGTGGGTTTGTATGCTCAGCGCGGGGTGAGAGGGGCGGCAGGGCCCTGCTGAGCCCATAAAATAACACATTCTTAAACGAGGAGGTGAGCCTGCAGAGGCGCTGTAATTTACACCTGGGCACGTTTTAACTGTGCAAAACTGACTCTGTCTGGTGGCACTAAGATCCCCACTCTAAGAAGGGGTGAAAAACGAGAAAGCCTCAATAAGTAAAATGGTCTTGTACAGACCTGTGAAGTACTTAGGTGCAGCTGCAGTTAGACAGACGCCAGAACACAATAGCTCCTCTCCCCCCCCATGTGAGCCAGGCAGGGGGCCTGGTGTTTCTCTGGCCCTTTGGCCTTTCACACCTCGGCTCCCCATTCTCTTGTCTTTCTTCGCCCCTGCACTCTGGCGCTCATGTAAAGCGCTCTGATATCTCTGCGTTTTGTGTGAGCTATATAAAACCCTCTCCTAAAAATGTTTAATAATCCGCCACTGATTTGTTAGACTTGTTGTATAAGAATGTGCTGACAATTCTCAAGTGCTGTGAAACCCTGACACTGAAAGCGTTCAGCAATAAATCAAACTTATTTAGAGTGTCCCTGCATGCCAGCAATCATACCCCTTAATGCAAGTGCAAATGCACAAAGAAAGTGCGAACATCAGCAAAATAGGAAATTAAGGAAAACGATACAGAATAGATTGGTCAGAGTGCACTGCACAGAATCATCACCACTGCTTCAACCAAGGTACACAACTCTCATAAAGCAGGAGGGAGATTTCCAGATCGTAGACCTTAACTTCTATGAACCACTTCTGAAATTGAGGGTGCCGGATGGCAATTGGACAGCTAGAGTAAACTCACTGACATGCTGCGGGCGGTGCTAAAGAAGCCATATCTAACAATTGGCCAGAAAGAATAAGGACCCACCCTCACACATAGTCGACTGCACAGCCCGTAAATGAATACCCCAGCCACACGAGCGGATAATTCGAGCAAATGAAGAGTAAGCGCATGGCCATTTTAAATCATCGTGTGGTTGGTTGCAAGCCACTGGAGTCGCTTCGTTCTGACAAAGACTACATATGGCGGCAATAAGCGTTCCAGATGTGGCAAACAAGAGCAATTTTTTTTTTACTTCAAGGACATGGCACTGAAATAAAAAGAACAATGACGCCTCTACACATAGTTGCCAAGTCCCTGCAACAAACACTCGCTGCTGTGGCGCTGGTGACTGCTGCATCAGCGTGGGTTTGTATGCTCAGCGCGGGGTTAGAGGGGCGGCAGGGCCATGCTAAGCCCATAAAATAACACATTTTAAATGAGGAGGTGAGCCTGCCGAGGCGCTGTAATTTACACCTAGGCACGTTTTAACTGTGCAAAATTGACGCTGTCCGGTGGCACTAAGCTCCCCACTCTAAGAAGGGGTGAAAAACGAGAAAGCCTTTCACACCTCGGCTCCCCATTCTCTTGTCTTTCTTCACCCCCTGCACTCTGGCGCTCATGTAAAGCGCTGTGATACCTCCGGGTTTTGTGTGCGCTATATAAACCCTCCCCCCTTAAAAATGTATAATACGGATCTGAGGCGGCATGCAGGGTCCTGCTCACCAATGCTGAAGGTGAGCTGGCAGTGGGGACTCGAGGGGGCGCAGGGCTCTGCCTGGTGCTCGGAGGCCTACCTGGGGCAATCTGTCGCGGACTCGCTGGTGTGGCGCTGGTGACTGCTGCATCGGCGCGTGGGTTTGTATGCTCAGCGCGGGGTGAGAGGGGCGGCAGGGCTCTGCTGAGCCCATAAAATACAAATTTTAAAAACGAGGAGGTGAGCCTGCAGAAGCTCCGTAATTTTCATCAGTACTATAACAAAAAGGCCAACCCTGTCCTCCCTCTGCTATTCTACCCCTGCTTGTAAGGTACAGGGGGCATTAAAGCTGACGACTCTGTAACAATTTTAAAATGCGACAAAACACATACTTCCACTTACCGGCTGGGCCTTAGAGCACTTGCAGCACTGGCGGTCGTACTCTGGTCGTCTTCTTGTTGTCTTCTTGTCAAAGTGTGGACAGCATTTTCAATGGGACCTGCCCCCCCAACCTTGCCAAACAATGTGTCTCCCCGAATTTAATGGAGGTGACACACATTCCAAAGTGCTTTGTTCTCGTCCTAAATTGGAGCTTGCTTCTATGCTTTGGCTCCATCAAGTGGCCAAGTGGTGCAATAGCAATGAAAATCAGTGACACTCAGGTTAAACCGAGTCAGCTGATTTTCACACCAGTAGTGTATTGTCGGGCAGATTCGGTTTTAACCGAATTCCGGACAGCCTACCTATGATCCACTGAATAATCCATCCCCTGTAGGGAAATGGACCACCTCAAAAGTTTGGAATTTTCACCCTTCATTTGTTTAAGCCATTAGAGGGGCTTATGATCTGTCTGAACAATGAAGTGAGTGCCAAACAGGTAAGGCACAGACCACAGGATAGGCATCCCTCAGTATAGCTGACCAACGTTTCTCCCTGGGGTCAACATTCTGCTTATAAAAGTGACTGGTTGGTCTTGGCCCTCTGCATTTAGTTGTGACAAAACAACTTCAACCCCTAGCTCAGATGCATCTGTCTGGACAATGAAGATTTTGGAATAGTCAGGACTTTGCAGAATGAGAGCAGTGCACATGGCCTGCTTCGGATATGTGACAATACAACACGATCATTTAGATCGCGGTACTTACATTGCGGTTATTACAACGCAAGTTGTTACAACGACTTGCGCTAGGGGCACTAGACTTAGGAATAGTATGATTTACCATTCCAACTCCAGTGTGTGTAACAGTAGGGAAGGTGTTGGAATAGAAAATTATACTATTCCTTAGTGTAGAGGGCCATCCAGCGCAAGTCGTTGTAACGCCTTGCATTGTAATGACCGTGTGTAAATGTATTGCTGTGTAACGACCACGATGTAAAGGTCGTTTCCCCCTGCTTCAGGTCATCAAATGCTTTCTGTCCGCTAACTGTCCACTTAAATTTCTTTGGCATTCTCTTGGAGGTGAGAGCATTAAGGGGAGTCAAAATGGACCCATATCTCTTAACAAACCTTCTGTAGTACACAGTCAGGCCAAAGAAAGATCTGACCTTAGTCTGGGTAGTGACAGCAACCCCTTTCAAGGTGGTCTGGATTTTGCTCTCCAATGGCTGAATTTGTCCTCCACCTACCAGGTGGCCCAAGTATACTACCTTGCTTGGTCCTATCTCGCACTTGGTAGCCTTGATCGTGAGGCCTGCCTTTTGGTGGGCCTCCATAACATTCCTAGGGTGGACAAGGTGATCGTCCCAGGTGGAGCTAAAGACAGCAATGTCATCTAGATATGCTGCACTATAGGCTTCCAGACATGTGATAACTTTGTTCATTAACCTCTGAAATGTGGCAGGTGCATTTTTCAGACCAAAAGGCATCACAATAAATTGATTATGCCCACTGGGGTTGGAAATGCTGTTTTTTGGCTTGGCATCCTCAGCTAGCCAGTAGCCAGCAATCATGTGGTCAAATGTACTCAGAAACGTGGCGGAGGCCAACGTACACATGAGCTCATCTGCGCTTGGAAAAGGGTGGGCATTGGTCCTAGTGACTGCATTGAGGCCTTTCTAGTCCACACAAAACGTCATCTCTCTTTTTCCACCCCCAGTGTGAGGTTTTGGTGCTAGGACTACAGGACTAGCCCAGGGGCTATCTGAAGGCTCAATGACCCCCCAATTGCAGCATCTTTTGGACCCCTATCCTGATGCAGTCTCTGACATGGTCAGGCTGTCTGCAAATCGTCTTTACTGGCAGACTACCACCTATGTCCACTTTGTGGATACACCAGGTGATTTGACTGGGTGTCAGAGAAAACTTATGCTTGTAATGATCGATGACCTTCCTGCAATCAGCTTGCTGCTGGTCAGTGAGGCTGCCTGCCAAGGCTACTCTATCAACTGATGCATCAACAGGGTGGGTTTTGAGAGAAGAGATCAGGGGGGGGCACTCAGTTCCTTCTGTCCCTCATCAGTGGCCATGAGCAAGCTCATGTCATCCCTGTCCACAAAAGGTGTTAGGTGGTTCACATGAAGTACCCTGTGGGGACTTCTGGGAGTGCCTAGGTCCACCAAGTAGGTGACCTCACCTTTCTTTTCAAGGATGGTGTGGGGGCCACTCCATTTGCCTTGGAGAGCTGTTGGGGCCACAGGCTCCAACACCCACACTTTCTGTCCTGGCTGGTAAACAGTCAGGACAGTGTTTTGGTCATGCAAGGCTTTCTGAAGCTCCTGGCTGGCCTTAAGGTTTTTATTAGCCTTCTTCATGTACTCAGCCATACGTGAACGCAGGCCAAGGACATAGTCTACAATATCTTGTTGAGGGGGTTGGTGAGGTTGCTCCCACCCCTCCTTCATTAGACACAATGGACCCCTAACGGGATGTCCAAACAGAAATTCAAATAGTCTGTAGCCAACCTCCTTCTGAGGCACCTCTCTGTTGGCAAAGAGAAGGTGGGGTAGTGGGACATCCCATTTTCCTCTGAGCTTTCCTGGGAGTCCCATGATCATACCCTTGAGGGTCCTGCTGAAACTTTCAAGAAGCGAATTACACTGTGGATGGTACACTGTGGTAAACGTATAGTTTCCTCCACACTCTTTCCACATTGCAGTTATGTAACTTAACATGTAGTTGGTACCTCTGTCTGTTAAGACCTCCTTATGGAAACCCACTCTTTAAAAGATTCCCAGGAGGACCCGGGTCACTACAGGAGCTTTAGTGGTTCTAAGGGGAATTGCTTTTGGATACTTTGTGGCATGGTCTACTACCACCAGGATATAACTGTGTCCAGATGCAGTTGGAGGATTCAAGGGACCAACAATGTCAACTCCTACCCTTTCAAATAGTACCCCAATCATAAGAAATGGAATTAAGGGGTCCTTTGTAGTGCCACCTGACTTACTACTGGCTTTGCAAGTGAAACAGGAGCGACAAAACTCCTTGGTGTCCTCAGACATATGGGGCCAGTGAAAATTAGGAACAATTCTGTCCCAAGTCTTACTTTGCCCAAGGTGTCCTGCAAGGGGAATATCATGTGCCAGGGAGAGAAGAAAACATCAGAACTTCTAGGGTATTACCAACCTCCTGGTAGCACCAGGCTTGGAGTCTCTACCTTCAGAATAGAAAACCCCATCTTCCGAATGGATCCTATGGGACCCACTGATATTCTCTACTTCCTCAGCAGCAGCTTGCTATCTGAGCTGTTTAAGAGAGGGGCAGGATTGCTGCCCCAAACTCAAGGCTGCCCTGGAAGGGTCCCCTGCCCCCCAAAACTCTGCCTGGGCAGGCCCAAGTTCCTCTGGGACAGTTACTTCATAGGGATTGAGAACATCTCCCTCAGGGGATTGATGCTCACTGGGAGTTTGGGAGGAGGGCAATTCCTTACCCTTTCTGCTCCTTCTCTTAGGAGCCACGTGGTCCATTTCTTCAGGATCCGGTGCCACTGAAGTGCTAAGCTGTTTGGCCTGAGCCCTGGTAATAGCAAAGATGGCAGAGATGGCCATCATTTCTGCATGAGTCCTGAACTCTACTTCAGACCAGGCTGAAGTCTCTAAATCATTGCCCAACAGACAAGCTACAGGTAGGACTGGAGATACCACAACTCCCTTAGGTCCAGTTACCTCTCCCCAGCAGAGATTCACAACTGCTATTGCTTCCTTGCCATTGATTAAAGGCTGTTGCATGTACTTGCCGAAGTTAGTGGTACTTACCGGTAAAGTCACCATCACAGACTAGAACAGCCTGAGCTGGAGTTCTGACTAAGTCAGAACCCAGTGTTAACCCAAGTAATCCCTTGGTTGCTATCCTACCATTTGTACTGGTGCTAGAGCGCACAGTTGCTTAAGGGGCAGTGGTAGTAGGATCCTTGGCCTTTGGACAATCAGCATCTATTATCCAATGGTTCTTTACTTTATAGAAATAACACCGAGGTTTCTTTTTGCCTTTCTTGGAGTTTTGGGACTCATCCCCAGATGCAGGTTTTTGGGGCCCTTGAGAAGACTCCTTTTTGACTTTGCCATTCACCCCACCCTTTTCCTAGAGTTTAAAAGATTCTTGCTTCTTATGGTCACCTCCACCATGATGAATTTTCTGCTTGACCCTGGTGCAGACCCATTTTTCTGCCTTCTTTCCCAAATCTTGGGGAGAGGTCAGATCAGATTCCACCAGATATTGGTGCAAAAATTGGTTCTGACAGTTATTATGGATGTGTTCCCTCATCAGAAAATTGTACAATCCTTCAAAGTCCTGCACCTTGCTTTCATGAAGCCAGCCTTTCAGCTCCTTAATAGCACTATCACTGAAGTCTACCCAGTCCTGGATGTGTGTCTTCTGGTTGTCTCTGAACGTAGTCCTGTATTGCTCAATGGTTAAGCCAAACCCATCTATAAGGACACTCTTCAGGACAGAATAATTGTCAGCATCCTCTCCTCTAACAGTGAGATTATCTCTAGCTTTGTTAGCAAAGAAGAGCCAAAAAATAGCTGCCTATTGCCCTTGAGGGACCTTCTGAACTTTACAGGCTCTCTCCAAAGCAGTGATCCATTTATGGATATTATCCCCTTCCTGGTAAGGACGGACTAGTCTGCTAAGGTTCCTAGTGTCAAGGGATGTTTCCCTGATTCTAGGTACACTATTGCTGCCACCATGGAACTCTAGTCTCAATCTCTTCCTGGCTATTTGTCCTACCAGGGTCTTCCTGTTAAAGGCCAACTGATCTCGTCTGAGCCTAAGTCTGACTTTCTCAAGATTGATCATTTGGTACTCCCTATCCAAGGAGTTCTCCCTCCTACTACAAATGGAGGTCCTTATCGAACTATCTGAAGCACTGAACTCGACAGAAGGAGATCTAGACCTACTCTGCCTACTCTGAACCCTTACAGTGGAATATAGGGGACACCTTCTGTGCCATCTGTACTATTCCCTGGGGGATCTGAGTTTGCCAATGTGGAGTCATTGGACTCCTCTTGGCCTTACTCCTAATTGATGTCGCTAGGAAGGAACCCCTGGTGCCCCTTCTTTAGGAGAATCCCCACCCTCATTGTCCTGTTCTTCTGCCTCTCCTGGATTCCTATTATCCTGATGAAGTAACTCTCAGAGCAGCTTAGCAGTCAGGTTGTTACCTGTCTTTTTTCTTCTACGGCTACACAGGGTCCTGAGTTCCTAGAACTTCAGGTCACTGTACTTAGTAGATTGGAGTACACTAGTATCCCCAACTAAAGACATGGTCACTAGGTGTAATGTGGTGTTGCACCTACCTAACCTAGTGTAAACTAAACATCCTAAGATTGGAGAAAGACCATTAACAACCAATCTAAAAGTTCAGTAGAACTTACTTATTCTATTGTATTATATGTGCCTAATGCTAGTGATGTTTTTTCAATTAATCCACACATAGATTAGCTGGTAAAACAATGCAGGCTTGAATCTCACTGCTGCCACCAATGTGAGAGGCTGTCTTAGTATATGGAGCTCACTTAAGTGTAGCACACTGCACAAATCCAGGATACCCTTATGGTGATTTTAGTGCTCTTAGACAACCTTAGAAAGCTATCTCAGCGGTAACTGTAAGTGTAAAGCAGCTTGTTTTACCAATATTTAATCTTATGTTTTAGGTTAAGTGAAAAAGAGCCACACCGTGTAGTTATAAAAATATGTTTTTAATATTAACACTCACAAACACAATGTATTATCTCCTACCTGGAGATATAAACATAATACACACAATACTTTGGCATTAGAATACATAAATAGCACAGAATACACAGTGGTCCCCAGAAGAGACTAAACAAGACTCTAAAATAGTTGAATGCAAACCACAACCTAAGTCCAGAATGGACCCAGAAGACGTAGGAGAGCTGGGGACCCAAGGAACCACCCAAAATGAGCATCTAGGAAACCCAGGGAGGTCGTGTGCAGAGTGGGAACACAATCATGCGACTAGTGGGTCATGGTTTTTCCAATCGCCTCATGTGAGTTTTTCCATTTTGGAAGTATTCAATTTGAGAGGGCTCCATGTCATCCACTGATCAACGGCTCTGAGGTACCAGAAAATGTTTGAGTTTCTAATGTCTCTGGAGGTTTTCCAGTTTAAGGAGTATTTGTGTGTCATCTGCATAGTTATAGCACATGAGGTGAAATGCATTCATCGGTGCTGGTAATGACGTCATGTAGATGATGAAAGGCATGGGTGAGATGATAGAGCCTTGAGGGGGCCCTGCTTTTGTGAAATAGGGTTTCGGATGAGGAAGGAGGGGTATGGATGACATTAGTTCTGCTTTGAAGGTAGGGTGTGATCCAGTAGTTGCGTCGATGTAGAGTCTTTGTATTGGGTTGTCATGGTCAGCTGTGTCAAAGGCAGCTGAGAGATCCAAATGAAGTAGTGCAGCAACCCAGTTCCAGTCAACTGTGTTCTGAAGGGCATTCCAGAGGGCAATGAGGGTAGGTTCTGTGCCTCTTTCTGAACAGAATCCTGTTTGGAAGTATGGAATTATCTTCAATTAATTGTGACATCTGGGCGAATCCTGTTCTTTCTATCAGTTTGTTCAAGAAAGTTACATTTGTAAACAGTCTGTAGTTGTCAGGGTTAAATGGGTCCAGGTTTGCTTTTTTTGGTAATGGGTGTGTATATTACTTTTTTAGGTCTTCTGGAAATATTCCTGTAGGTAAGGAATTGTTGATGAATCTTCTTACTAGTGTGGCAGCAGAGGTCAGAAGATTTTTCTTAAAGATTTGTTGTGGACATGGGTCAGAAGGGCTGCCCGCAGACCTGCTTGTTTTGACCAGGTCCATAAATTAATTGTGCAAAGTTTGTTGGAAGGAAGGCAGAGGCTGGGTTAGCCTAGTCTTGGAGGTTTTGTATAGGAAAAGGGTTGATGCTTGTGATTTTTCTTTGTTTTAAATAGGAGTCCAATGTGTCAGCTTTGGTTGAGTAATGATTTGTCAGTTTGTCTGTGAATTTTTGAGTAATGGGATGATCTCCTTCTAGGCAATTTGGTTTACAAAATTCAGTGAGAATTTTTATAGAATTCTTTATTTGGACATTTAGCATTTTGACTTCTGTCTAAATAGTATCTTTTCTTAGCCTTTTTGATTGCTGACTTGTATAATCCGTTAAGTTTCTGAAAGTGATGTTTGTCTTTTTTAAATTATTTTGTTTATTGTGGGGTTTTTTCAATCACAACATATGGAAAAAAACAAAAAGCTAGAAACCAAAAAAAAGGAGGGAGGGAGAATAATGATAAACTACACAGGGATATTCAAAGCGACATATTAGGGCTTCAGTTGCAGAACCACTGTAAATACAGATTAGTCCACGAGTTGCATTAGGGGCATTACTGCGCAAAAACCAGTAGTAATAATCCATCAGGTGTCTTGGCACATTAGAAGGGTGCAGAAAAAAGAAAGCACCATGATGTGTGTCTTGATTGGTATTTGTTTTGATCGAGATGCGTTGCAGTTTTCTAATTTGCTGTTTTATCTCTTTTAGCTTTGTATTTCTCCAAGGTGCCTGTTTTCTTTTATTTTGTTGTGTTGTTCTTAGTTGTATTAGAATATCAAAAGTTTCCTGTAGCCACTCATATCGTTTTTGAATGTACTTTATTGTGTCTAGATCTGTAGTGGATGTTAGTTGTGTTTCTAAGTGATAAAAATGAGTTTGTTCCACGGTTGATAGTGTAGGAGAGCAGGGCCTGCTTCCTATGGTTACCACCACTTTTTGCTGTGGTTCACTCGTTTTTTGACTTTAGTCTGGCTGTGGCCCTGCTAATCAGGACCAAAGCCTAGCTATTCTCTCTCTAAATTGATACCTTATTTATGTATATGGTACCTTAGGTACCCAGGGCATAGCTACCCCAGAGGCCTACCTGGGGCTGAAGAATGTATTATGCCCTCACTGGTTAGCCTTCCAAACTGACACCACAGGTCTGCACTTGCAGCCTGGGTAAGGTGGTGTAAGCATCCCTTACTTAGATATAGTATGCCTATATCTACCTTTACATATAGACACATATTAACCTATAAGTCACTCCTATGGCAAGCCTTGACAATCCTGAAGGCAGCGTGCTTGGTTTTGTGTGAGAGAGTGCCCTACAATGAGCTGAGCCCCTCTACAGCATTCGGAAATACCTCCTTAAAGCTGTTCTATGATATAGCCATACCACATACTCTTAAGTGCATTATAATCCTCGCGGTTAATGCTAACTTTGGTTTCGCTTTATCAAAACATGTCGTGTAAGGTGTTAAACACTTTTGAATACTACCCCCCTCCCCCCACCAATTCTGGCAGCGGGGGTAGCATTCCACCCTTCTAGAGGGAGAAGACATGTACACACTGGTAAACCCAGTTAAAGTTAAACAGAGCCCCAGCATTCCAAAATGGATGCTGCTGCCACAGACACGAGTCTGCACTCCTGCTGCTGGACGAAACTCTGGCAGAGGAGGCCTGGACAATAGGTTTACTGTCCAGGGAGGTGCTGGCACCTCCCCGGACAGGCTTTAGTGTATTGGGGCAGGGTGGGTTGCATTCACTGAATGCTTTTCAGACACTGCCTGGGGCACACAAGGTGCTCCATGCATTTCCCAATTCAAACCGGTTGCTGTGGCACTCAGCCCCAGCTCTGGTGCAAAACTGGACAAAGGGGAAAGGGTGTAACCACCCCCACCCCAGGTCCTTCCATAGGTGGGACCCTAGAGTTAGTCCAACCCCCAAACTCAACGCCAGGACACCTCTTTTGGTAACAGCTGTGCTTTACAAATGCAATAAACATAAACATAAACAACATACTATAAGAATTGGAGCTCAGTCACTAGGGCTTTACAGCGCCGAGACACCTTCGGGTATTTGTGCGCGTTATAAATCGCACAAATAAATAAATAAAAAATAAATTAGATTACCCTGGACGAAACTCCGAAGAAGAAATCTTGGACCTTCGATATTTCATTTTGACTGAAAGACTGAAGAATCTCCCTTGAGGTCAAGGAGTGACCTCCCTGTTCAAACGGGAACCAAAGAAGCATCTTTGCTGGTCTGCATTTTTGAGGCTTCTGCCGGATCCCAAAGAATCTGTGACACAGGACATGGACTTCCAGACATCTCTGAAGCTGACACGAGTTGGGTGGTTCCTGGTTGCCTCAGCAGTTCTACAGGCCCTAGGCCTGCTTTCTAACCCTCACGTGGTTCTTATACCACTGTTTTAGTATATGATTTGTGAGGCCCCAAGGGCATAACGTATACTGTGCAACTTATCGTATGCTAATCGTAAGTTCCTTGAATTTTACTTTTACCTCTGACCTCATAAATAGACCAGAGGGGTTGTGTTTAGAATAGATACATATATATTTGATATATACCTTGTGTGGTGTACTTTCATTTGATCATTCAAGAGATTATAGACTGGTAAAACAACTTGCTTAACTCGCCTCTAAGTCTTAGCCTGAAGGCTGCTCTCCACAGCTACCACTAGGATAGCTTTCTATAAAGGTTGACTTTAAACCTACCATCAATAAGGGTCGTTTGGACTGGTGCAAGGTGCCGACTAGAATAGTGGACATCATATGCCAGGCCAAATTCTCACATTGGTGTGCAGCGTGTGGGATTACAGCTTGCATTGTTTTACTAGATAATCTTGAGAATATCATTTGAAAAATCACTTAAGGTACCAGTAGGGGCATATAAATCAAGCTTAAAATACATAAGTTCTACTGAACTTAGAAGTTGTAGGTGTTAAGGGTTTAGCACACCCTGACTACAACTACTAGAGAGGTTCAGTAGGAAACCAAGTAGTGTAGGTAGATGCACACACCACACCTCACTAGTCATGGCTTTAAAGGCAGGACCTAGTGTGTCTCTGCCAGATGACAGCCTAGTGCTGCCATCTAAGTATGACACATTCTCCTTCCAAGAGTTAAGGGGTCTCTGTGCCATAGGAAAATTAAAGCAAGGACAAAGTCCCACCACCCAACACCTGATAGATATCTTAGTGTTAGATGACTTGGAAAAAGCATCAGATCCTGACAGACTAGGTAATGGGGATGGGGTGCAACCATCAGCAGAAGAGGATCCTAGTGGGTTGCCCCACCAGAACTCTGATGATGATGATGCAGACCAGGTTGATGTCATTAGACTCAACCTGGGGAATCCAAGTCTACCTGGAGATGAAGAAGGCCAGAATGGGCCTCCCTCCATCCCCACACATAGACCTGGTGGTGTGCCTAGAAGGAAAAGATAACCTTCAGTGGAATCTGACCATTCTGGTACATCTCTAGGGTCCTCTGCCTCTGCTCATAGGAGGAGAACTTCACCTGAGAAGAGGCAGCATGAAGTTAGGATGAGAGAAGCCAAGCTTGGGATAAGGAGACAAGAAGTAGCAAAAGAGACCCTAGCTCTTGAGAGAGAGAAAAAAAAGATGGGACTAGAGTCCCATGGTGGCAGCAATATCCCTAGTGGTAGGGATAGGTCTTATGACCATAGAAACCTAAACAATTTTGTCAGGTCGGGGATGACATCCACAAATGGAGAACTGCACTGGAAAGGGCCTGCAAAGTACAGCAGGTACCACCAGGGCAGTGGGCAGCAATCTTGTGGCTCTCCTTTGCAGACAAAGATAGAGACAAGCTCCTCACTGTCAGAGAAGAGGATGCTGACAATTACACTGTCCTGAATAGTGCACTGATAGATGGGTTTGGCTTAACCACTGAACAGTATAGGTTGCAGTTCAGAGATACCCAGAAGACACAGACTCAGGACTGGACTGACTTTGTAGATTGTGCTACTAAGGCTCTAGAGGGCTGGTTACTGGGCAGTAAAGTGCGTGACTATACAGGATTGTATAATCTAATCATGTGAGAACAGATTCCTAATAACTGTCAGAACCAGTTGTTGCATCAGCACTTGGTTGACTCTGATCTGACCTCTCCCCAAGAATTGGGAAAGAAGGCAGACAAATGGGTCAGAACCAGGGTGAAGCAGAAGGTACAGAACCAAGGTGGTGACCAAAAGAAGCAAGACTAAAAGGGTGGGGAGAAAGGTAAAGACCAGAAGTCTTCACAAGGTCCCCAAAAAGCTTCTAATGGTGGGGGTCCCCAATCTAAAAAGAAAGAAAGCCCAAGAAAACCATGGTGCAATGTCTGTAAAAATAATATTCACTGAACTAGTGAGTGCATCAAAAAGGAGACAGCTCCAGCCACCATTGCCCCTAAGGCAACTGTTCCCCCTAGTACAGCTACAAGTGATGGTTCTCAACAGAAGGGTGTAGTAGGGTTAACCCTGGGAACTGAGATGGACTCTGGCCTAGTCGGAGTGCCAACTCAAGCTGTTTTGAGCTATGATGGAGGCATGGATATGACCTCTTCTGTGAGTCCCAGTAATCTGGGCAAGTACAGACAAATACCTTTGATTAATGAGAAAAAGGCTTGAGCCTACAGGGACACAGGTGCCAGTGTCACAATGGTGATACCTGACTTTGTGGACCCTGGACAAGTCATACTTGGTGAGACTTACCAAGTGACCAATGCTAGCAACATCAGTATCACTCATAGTGTGGCAGTTGTTAATTTCTCCTGGGGAGGGGTAACTGGCCTTAAGAGGGTTGTGATTAGTGCCGACCTCCTTGTAGAATGTTTGCTTGGCAATGACCTAGAGACTTCGGCCTGGTGTGAAGTGGAGTTTAGGACACATGCAGAAATGTTAGGAATTTCAGCACATGTCCTTTCAGTGACTAGGTCACAGGTCAAAAAGTCTAACACTGAACAGGCACTGGATTCTGAAATAATGGACCAGTTGCCTACCAAGAAAAGGAGCAGTAGGGTTAAGGCAGTGCCTTCCCCCCGACTCAGAGTGAGGAACAGCCTTCTGAGGGAGCTGATTGTGAGCCTGAAGAAGGAACTGTCCCAGAGGAGCTTGAACCTGATCAGGTTGAGTTCTTAGGGACAGGGGGCCCTTCCAGGGCAGATCTGAGTCAGGCGCAGTTGGACTGCCTTTCTCTTGAGCCCCTCAGACAGCAAGCTGCTGCTGAGGCTGCTGGGAATGCTAGTGGCACCCATAGAATCTATTGGGATGAAGGGCTCCTGTATTCAGAGAGTAGAGACCATAAGCCTGGTGCTTCCAGGAGGTTGGTCATACCTTTGGCATTCAGGAGCTTCCTTTTGACACTAGCCCATGATATTCCCTTAGCAGGACACTTGGGCCAGAACAAGACTTCGGACAGAATTGTCCTTCACTTTCACTGGCCCCACATGTCTGAAGACACCAAGGACTTTTGTCGCTCCTGTGTCACCTGCCAAGCCAGTGGTAAAGCAGGTGGCACTACAAAGGCCCCCCTTATACCACTATCTGTGATGGGGGTTCCCTTTGAACGTGTATGGATTGACATGGTTGGACCTATGGATCCCCAAACTGCATCTAGGCACAGGTTTATCATGTTATAGTGGATCATGCCACCAGGTACCCAGAGGCAATTCCCCTTAGGACCACTACAGCACGTGTTGTGGCAAGAGCCCTCTTCGGAGTTTTCTCAAGAGTGGGTTTCCCCAAGGAGGTAGTATCTGACAGAGGTGCAGACTTTATGTCTAGTTACTTAACTGCAATGTGGAAGGAATGTGAGGTGAACTACAAGTTCACCACACCCTATCATCCACAGTGTAATGGTCTAGTTGAAAGATTTAACAAGGCCTTAAAGGGTATGATTAAGGGTCTCCCAGAAAAGCTCAGGCGGAGATGGGATATCCTGCTACCCTGCCTTTTGTTTGCATACAGGGAGAATCCACAGAAGGGGGTTGGCTACAGCCCATTTGAACTTCTGTTTGGGCACCCTGTTAGAGGACCACTTTGTCTGGTGAAGGAGGGATGGGTGTTATCTCTCAAACCCCCTAAACAGGATATTGAGGACTATGTACTTGGTCTCTGCTGCCGGATGGCTGAGTACATGAAAAAGGCATCCAAAAACCTTGAAGCTAACCAGGAATTACAGAAAGCCTGGCATGAACCAAAAGGCTGTACTGACTGTTTACCAGCCAGGACATAAAGTGTGGGTGTTGGAGCCTGTGTCCCCAGCAGCTCTCCAGGACAAGTGGAGTGGACCCCACACTATTGTTGAACAGAAGGGAGCGGTTACCTATTTGGTAGATCTTGGAACTCCCAGGAGCCCCCATAGGGTGCGTCATGTCAACAGACTGAAACCATATGTTGACAGGGCAGACATGGGCTTGTTCATGGCTACTGATGAAGGACAGGAGGAAGAGAGTGACCCTCTCCCAGACCTGCTCTCTCAGAACCCTGATAATGGATCAGGTGATGGAGTAGTCTTGGCAGGCAGCCTTATTGATCAGCAGCAGGCTGACTGCAGACAAGTTCTACAGCAGTACAGACATATGTTTTCACTGACTCCAAGTCAGACTACCTGGTGCACTCATGAAGTGGACACTGGGGATAGTCTGTTAAAAATAAGATTTACAGGCAACCTGATAATGTCAGGGACTGTATCAGGACTGAAGTCCAGAAAATGTTGGAATTGGGAGTAGTTGAGCCTTCAGATAGCCCTTGGGCTAGTCCAGTAGTCCTAGTACCTAAACCTCACACCCAGGGTGGTAAGAGAGAGATGAGGTTTTGTGTAGACTACAGAGGTCTCAATGCGGTCACTAAGACTGATGCCCATCCAATACCCAGAGCAGATCAGCTCATAGATACTTTGGCCTCTGCCAAGTTTCTGTGTACATTTGATCTAACCGCTGGCTACTGGCAGATCAGACTAGCTGATGATGCAAAGCTAAAAACAGCATTTTCAACCTCTAGTGGACATTATCAATTTGTGGTAATGCCCTTTGGTCTGAAAATGCACCTGACACATTTCAAAGGTTGGTGAATAAAGTCCTCACAGGTCTAGCAGGTTACCGTGCAGCTTATCTTGATGATATTGCTGTCTTTAGCTCCACCTGGGAAGATTACCTGATCCACCTGAAAAATGTTTCGGAGGCCCTGCAGAAGACAGGCCTAACTATCAAGGCTACTAAGTGCCAGATAGGGCAGAGTCAGGTTGTGTACCTGGGCCACCTTGTAAGTAGAGGCCAGGTTCAACCATTGCAGAGCAAAATCCAGACCATAATGGACTGGGTTGCTCCCACTACCCAGACTCAGGTCAGAGCTTTCTTGGGCCTGACTGGGTACTACAGAAGATTTGTCAAGGGGTACGGTCCCATAGTGACACCCCTGAATGACTTACCTTCTAAAAGAATGCCTAAGAAAGTTCAGTGGACAGTCAGCTGTCAAAAGGCATTTGATGACCTGAAGCAGGCCATGTGCACTGCACCAATTCTGCAAAGTCATAACTACTCCAAAGAATTCATTGTACAAACAGATGCTTCTGAGTTCAGGGTAGGGGCTCACAATTGAATGATGAAGGTCAGGACCAGCCAGTAGCTTTTATTAACAGAAGTCTGACCCCTAGAGAGAAACGTTGGTCAGCTATTGAGAGGGAGACCTTTGCTGTGGTTTGGGATCTGAAGAAGCTGAGGCCATACTTGTTTGGCACTCACTTCACAGTTCAGACAGACCATATGCCCCTCTTATGGCTAAAACAGATGAAGGGTGAAAATCCCAAACTACTCAGGTGGTCCATTTCCCTACAGGGATGGACTATACAGAACATAGACCTGGGAGTAAAAATGCCAATGCAGATGGACTCTCCAGATATTTCCACTTAGAACATGAAGACTCAACTGGTCATGGTTTGCTTAATGTCCCTGCTTTGGGGGGGGGGGGGGGTTTGTAGGAGAGTAGGGTCTGCTTCCTATGGTTACCCCCACTTTTTGCGGTGTTTCACTGGTTTTCAACTCTAGGCTGGCTGTGGCCCTGCTAATCAGGACCACAGCCTAGCTGTTCTCTCTCAAAATTGATATCATGTACTTTAGGTACATACCACATTGGCTACTGGGTCACCTTTGTGAGTCCCTGTATATGGTACCTTAGGTACCCAGGACATAGGTACCCCAGAGGCCTACCAGGGGCTGAAGCATGTATTTTGCCACCCCTGGTTAGCCTTCCAAACTGACACCACAGGTCTGCACTTGCAGCCTGGATAAGGTGGTGTAAGCACCCCTTACTTAGATATAGTATACCGATATCTACCTTTACATATAGACACATATTAACCTATAAGTTACTCCTATGGCAGGCCATGACAATCCTGAAGGCAGAATGCTTGGTTTTGTGTGAGAGGGTGCACTAGCATGAGCTGAGCCCCTCTGCAGCTTTCAGAAATACCTCCTTATAGCTGTTCTATGATATAGCCATACCATATACTCTTAAGTGCATTATAATCCTTGCGGTTAATGCTAACTTTGGTTTGGCTTTATCAAAACATGTTGTGTAAGGTGTCAAACAGTTTGGAATACTACCCCCGCCAATTCTGGTGACGGGGTAGCATTCCACCCTTCTAGAGGGAGACGACATGTACACACTGGTAAACCCGGTTAAAGTTAAACAGAGCCCCATGGATGCTGCTACCACAGACATGAGTCTGCCCTCCTGCCGCTGGATGAAACTCCGGCAGGGGAGGCCTGGACTATAGGTTTCCTGTCCAGGGAGGTGCTGGCACCTCCCCAGACAGGCTTTAGTGTATTGGGGCAGGGTGTATTGCATTCAATGAATGCTTTTCAGACACTGCCTTGGGCACACAAAGTGCTCCATGCATTTCCCAGTTCAAACCTGTTGCTGGGGTGCTCAGCCCCAGCTCTGGTACGAAACTGGACAAAGGGGAAGGGGTGTAACCACTCCCTTCCCAGGTCCTCCCATAGGTGGGACCATAGAGTTAGTCCAACCCCTAAACTTACTATAAGAATAGGAACCCAGTCACTAGGACTTTAGATTACCCTTGACAAAACTCTGAAGAAGAAATCTTGGGCCTTCGACATTTCATTTCGACTGAAAGACTGAAGAATCTCTCTTGAGGTCAAGGAGTGACCTCCCTGTTCAAACAGGCACCAAAGAAGCATCTTTGCCAGATCCCGAAGAGTATGCGACACATGACACAGACTTCCATACATCTCTGAAGCTGACACGAGTTCCAAGCAGAGCTGAGACCTGTACCTGACACGAGAGACGTGGGACCGGGACTCCTGGACAACCTGCATTTTTGCAACTGCACCTACTTCCCGAGGTATCCTGAAATTGTGCATTGGGGTATTTGAAGCCCCTCCCCTGAGCACCTTTTGCACTGAAGTATAGTGGCCAGCACTCCACGAGTGACCCGTGAGTCCCCTTTCTTCACTGCAGCTCAAGGCTCCTTTGCGGTTCCTAGTCCATTGGCTAGTGAGCCCCCACGAAGGCCAATCCTTTGTTTCTTGAGCTTTCCTGGTTGCTCCAGACGTGCTCTGGCTCCCCTGCAAAGGAGGAGTCCCTCAGACCATGCTGGTCTGCACCGAAGACAATCTTGTCATCTTGCGTGGGTTGCTGTTGCCAAGGCTTGTTGGGTCCAATCCGGATTCCAACACTGCAGCACTCGACATCCTTTGTGGGACAGCTCGAATCCAGCTCCTGGTCATCATCGACGCCTCCTGGTTCTCGTGGCTGAAGAGTCTAGATTCACCTCTTTCACCTGAAACAACCTGAACTTGGCTGGCATCTTCCTGTTGCCATCCTGGTCACTGGCTAGTGACCCAGACTCTGTCCCCTCTGCTTTTAGGTTCTTCACATCTCCGATCCACTCTTGGATCCACCCGGACACTTTTCCTCTGGTCGCCTTCAGCATTTCTTCGCAGCTCTCCATTGGAATCGACGGTGAAACCCGACACCAAAAGACACATATGCACTCGGCTTCCCTGGGTGAGGTAACACGAGTACTCCGGTGCTCCCATGGGTCTTGACTCTCGAAGTGTCCTAGTCTAAAAGGGTTCCATCGTAGTTCACCTCTAAGCACCCTTAATCTTTAAAATTGTAACTTGTTTGTTCTCCATAGAAAGTCAATGGTGATTCGCGGCTGTGTTTAGACACTGCTCGCGTCCCCCATGGGTCTCCTGCGTCCCTACCTTGGGTGGTTCCTGGTTGCCCCAGCGGTTCTACAGGCCCTAGGCCTGCTTTCTAACCCTCACGTGGTTCTTATACCACTATTTCAGTATATGGTTTGTGAGGCCCCAAGGGAATAACGTATACTGTGCAACCTATCTATGCTAATTAAGTTCCTTGTATTGTACTTTTACCTCTGACCTCATAAAGAGACCAGAGGGGTTGTGTTTAGAATAAATACATATATATTTGCTATGTACCTTGTGTGGTGTACTTTCATTTGATCATTCAAGAGATTATAGACTGGTAAAACAACTTGCTTAACTCGCCTCTAAGTCTTAGCCCGAAGGCTGCTCTCCACAGCTACAACTAGGATAGCTTTCTATAAAGGTTGACTTTAAACCTACCATCAATAAGGGTCGCTTGGACTGGTGCAAAGTGCCCACTAGAATAGTGGACATCATACGCCAGGCCAACTTCTCACAGATAGGTGGATGCACGGAGGGTGGTTTTAGGTGTGTTGCTTTGTGGTGTTTTATGTTGGAAAGCAAGCAAATGGTGGTCTGATCATGTGACTGGAGTAATAGTTTGAAAGGTAACAAGTTCTGTATTTGCAAAAATTATATCTAGGTTGTGTTGAGTGGTATGTGTGGGTTTGTGGATGATCTGATGTGGGTTCAATGTGTTTAGGCCAGTGATTATTGTTTTTGGATTGGACATATTTGGTTTGTAAAACCAAATGTTTAGGTCATCAAGAATGCATAGGTTGGAGTGTAGTGTTATCAGGTTTGAAACTGTGTCTAGAAGTGTGTCTGGTAATGTTTCATAGCTAGGTGGGGTCTGTAGAGGAGTAGGAAGTTACAGGAAGACCAGGGTGTAGGGTTGCATCATGTGAAGAGGGCTTCACCACCTTGTTTGGAGACATAGTCAGCTTTAGTGATATTTATTGTTTTCTTGAGTAAAACAGCTAGGCCACCTCCTCATCTCCCTGTATGATTTTGTGTGACAGTTTGATAGCCTAGAGGAACAGCTTCATGTAACACTGGACTCATCTTCCAACCATAATTCAATTATGAAGCGTAAGGCAGGTTGTGCGTCAGGTGGAATGTCGTAGATGTTATGCTTGTTTTTTTAAAGTGATCGATCATTTATTAGTAGACAGTTTAAAGAATGCCTTTTTGCGATGGACTTTCCAGCCTCCATCGCTCTGGAATGACCTCACTCTCTCTTTATTTGACATGTAAACTCTCATCATCTTACTTCCCTATGCAAACTCAAAACTTTGCTCTTTTCAGTCTAATCAGCTCGAGTCGTGTTGTTTGGAATGGGTTGTTGAATCTAGCCCAGTGAACACTTGCTATATAGCTTTCGAAAAATATTCACAAGGAACTCATTCTTAAGAAATTTAAATTGACAAGTGTACGTTCTTGCAAGGATTCAATCCTGAAATGAGATTAGTATAGGATAACAAAATCTAAACTAGACATTTAGTTTCATTCAAAATTCACAAGATCAGGACAGTATTAGCACACACGTTTAACTAGTTTTACTAATTTCAGCCTAAATGAGTATCAAATGTATTCATTTATAAACAGGATGTTTACAAAACGAAGTTCTTATTTATAAACAGAAAATGACGCACACCATGTATATGTACAGGGTGCCGCTGGGTCCCGTGTCTCTGCTCCTGCTCTCTTCGAGGAACAGGAAACCCAGCCAGACCCCACTGACTAATCATAATGCTGCAATGCAGCGTTGTGATTGATTTTGAGTGTCCTGGTTGGATGCTCAACCAAGGAATGAGGGCCTGGACATGTTCTCCATGCAGGCTGTAATGTAGCTTGCATGGAGAACGGGAAAGTGCCAGGGCCGGACTGGGAACCAAAACCGGCCCTGGCAAAGTGCTCAGCTGGCCCCCCGGCGGGGGGGGTTGGGGTTAATGCCTGGTGCCCGCTGTGGCCAGTCCAGCCCTGGAATGTGCTCATGACTGGTTTGGGCGGCCAGAGAGGGCCGACCAAACAGTCACTGCACACTTAGGAGTGGGCAAACCACTTCTCCCCTGCCCTGCTCCGACCGCAGAGCAGCCAGCCCACCCTCCCGCAAAGCAGCAGCATGTTTCTAGTCTTCTCGCACTGCTTGAAAGCAGTGGGGCGACGCTCCTCCTATATAAGAGAGAAGCCGCTGACTTGTGACATTGTCAATGGTATTTTGGTTTAGCCCAAAGTAGTATGGTAGTATCGCTTTCTTTCTATTGGCTGTTTAGGTGTAGCTTTTTGTCTCCTTTGGAATGCAAAGGGACTATTTTACACTGAAATGTAGCTCTCGTTACACATGTAATTCTTTATTTCATCCCTACATTGTATTTACAAACCATTTCTTTTAGGTGCTACTTAAAGACCAAGTTAGTTATCTCTCTAGTCTCGTTTAAATGAAAAAACATAAATAAAAAGTGCAGACATCTGCACGTAAATAAAGGGACTATGGGTCAGCCCATCTCGTGTTTTGGTCTGTTCAAGTTCCATTTACATTTTGCCCACTGCGGCTCAGCCCTCTTCAGCCAGTATCTATTTCTTCCTGACTAGAAAGCAACATTTTAGGAAGAAAGAAGGCTAAGAGACAACCCGAAGCGGATAAGTCCTCAAAACCGGCACGTAAAGGAGTGAGAATTCTGCTATTGGTATATCAAAGATACATCAGACGTGAGCATTGACATCAAGATATATTTAAGTAACATGAAACAGAGCGATTTGGTAGTAGAAACATGTTGAATTGCAGTTTGGGTTTAATTATTTTTCACAAATGACAATTGGGCGATTCGCAGGCATAGGCTCCAGGTAGCGCTGTATCGCACAGCCCGGACTTGTAAATCAAAACTATGTCTCATTTCGGTATTTTTAGGTCTTGACTACAGCATTGCTTTAGCAATGCTTGTTTGTCGAGATTATAGTAAGGCTTTCAAAAGTCTACTCACACTGCGGATCGGGTACAGTTCATGTGACCCGGGCGCGTGCACATAGCACAGAGCCTCGGCATCAGACTTCAAAGCAAGGGAATCTGCTCCCCCACCCCCGTATCTTACTTCAAAGGAGTCCGCTCCCCTGCCACCACCCCCCTCCCCCGCCACGCAATGCCGAGAGCTTCAAAAGAAGCCGCTCCCCGCCCCCACCACGCAATGCGGCACCCCTGCCCCCACCACGCAATACCGAGAGCTTGTTTTTCCAGGCAGCAGAACTGTCAATTTGTTGGGAACTCGGCAGGGTTCCTTCCGAGATGATCCATCAGCTGAGGCACAACAAACGGCCCAAAAACATGTGTTTGACTGCTGCTGAAGATCGCAGCGGAACTCTGTGCCTCAGTCCTCTCTATTAAAGTGCTGTGCTGCCACCTGCCGGGCACTGTGAGCAGGCTCCTTGTTTTATAAAGCACACAATTTATTATAACTTTTGTTAAACTTGTCTCTCTGTGTGACTTCCCAAACGTGGCTCGCTGCGTGACTTCATGGACCGACTCTTTATGACTTAACAGACCAAACCAAGCTTTCGGAATGCCGTAGTGCTGACAGTTAACAACAACATAGCACAAATATATTTGGGATGCAACACAGGAGAAGTGAAAAACGGACAGCTTGAGATCATAGATTTAGCCCATGTATATATTTGTTCTTTCCCTCCACATATCTGAATATGGGCTCTGTTTTTCGGTGGCTTTGTGTCCTGTACGCCTCAGGGGCCTGGCGCCCTGTGCATCAGTGAAACACAGGCGCGAGCTCTCGTTCCCCCTTGCTGATTGGTTCGCGGCTGGCGCGTGCTGCAGAGTGGTGTAAGATCCCAGAAGCAAGCGATAATTGAACAGCAGGTGTACTACCTAGGCCATAAATCACGTCCCCTGCTCTTCTGACAGACTAGAGGTGAGTGTGACGCTGCCCTTATTAGGCGGCCTCCTTTCCAGGTGACGAGCCGGCTTAGCACCTACGGTAACCCCTGATGACAGAATCGTCCTCAAACGGACGTGCCTTTCTCTGTAAACACGTCTAAATGTTGTCGTTAAACCCAGCACTCAGTTGTGCTTCTGTGCCTTTTGAAGAAGGCATCTTACTCAACTACAAAATAACAGCCGTTCCTGACTGGTCATTCTGGCGCCATGAAAGTGCCTCGCGGCTTTAGTTAGAACATCCCATGCAGCACTAAAATGACCCTTTGGGAAAACTGCAAGTTTACTAAATCTGCATTGTTTTTTTAATGGTTTCTGTTATCACTCTGGAGCAAGTATAATCATAAATGCAAAGCTTTTAGAGTCAGCAATCGATTGGGAGGGGGTGGGGGTCCTTATTGTTCGTGCTGTGGTTGGCATCAGTACCTGGATGTATGACGTTACAATGCATGCTTTTACCACGCATGCTTTTACAACGCGGTTTTTACATCGCATACTATTACAACGCATAGCGATTTGGGGTGCTGGATAGTGAATAGTTTAATTTACTATTCCAACTCCAGTCCCCGTGGACACTAGGGAAGGTGTTGGATAGTAAATTAAGTCTATTCCCTATCCTAGAGCGCCCCCCAGCGCAATGCGTTGTAATGGTTTGCGTTGTAAAAGTTGCGATGTAAAAGCACTGCGTGGTAAAAGTTGCGTTGTAAAGGATGTTTCCCTCAGTACCTACGTGCTTTCCGGTGCCTGGCCAGCAAAAGAAAACTTAAAGCCCACACAAGGTGGTTTTACTGGCACAGAAAGAGAACCTCTGAGGTAAATATGAGCATCCGAGCAGATCAGTTGCTACCATGGAAAAAGTAGTAGAGGAACTTAAAGAAGTGCATTTTGTCTGCAGCAGTAACATAAAATCATTAGAAATCGTGTTTTAGATAGCCCTTGTTGACACTGGTGTTGCTGTGTCATGGTGCTGGAAACAGCAGAGGTTCCCATTATCTTTTTGTTGACCTCGCAATGATATGAGGCTAAGTTTGCACTACTAGGATGCTGATATGTTACCAGTTGGCTGCCGGCCACACATCTCTGCAGCAGTCTCATAATCCACCAAGCCATCTTACTGGCCAAGACAGTTATTGTGGTGGTTGAGCACACTTGTTTTGGCTATCACTTCGGCAAGAAAAGCCGACTGGACGATTCACCTTTGATTGATCATAGACATCCCTGAACTGTGCGGATGGTTAAAACATACTTCACTCTCTCTACACCACTCTCTCTACACCACTCTCTCTACACCACTCTCTCTCTCTACACTTCTCTCTCTACACCCTTCTCTCTCTACACCCCCCTCTCTCTACACCCCCCTCTCTACACCCCTCTCTCTACACCCCCCTCTCTACACCCCCCCTCTCTACACCCCCTCTCTACACCCCTCTCTCTATACCCCCTCTCAACACCTCCCTATCTACACACCCTCTCTACACCCCCCTCTCTCTACACCCTTCTCTCTCTACATCCATCTCTCTACACCCCTCGCTCTACACCCCTCTCTCTCTACACCCCTCTCTCTCTACACTCATCTCTCTCTACACCCCCTCTCTATTTATCTATTTATCTATTGCTCTCACTCTATCTATCGCCCTCACTCTATCTATCTTTCGCCCTCACTCTATCTATCGCCATCACTCTATCTATCTATCGCTCTCACTCTATCTATCGCCCTCACTCTATCTATCTATCACCATCACTCTATCTATCTATCGCCCTCACTCTATCTATCGCCCTCACTCTATATATGACCCTCACTCTATCTATCTATATCTATCTATCTATCGCCCTCACTCTATCTATCTATCTATCTATCTATCTATCTATCTATCTATCTATCTATCTATCTATCTATCGCCCTCACTCTATCTATCTATCTATCTATCTATCTATCTATCTATCTATCTATCTATCTATCTATCGCCCTCCCTCACTCTATCGCCCTCCCTATATCTATCTATCGCCCTCCCTCTATGGCCCTCCCTCTATCGATCTATCGCCCTCCCTCTATCTATCGCACTCACTCTATCACTCTATCTATCGCATCACCACACCATCACTCAGGGGCAACACAACATCAATATGCGCTACCACAGCATCACTGAACGCCACAGCATCACTCGTCGCCACTACAACATCACTCAGCGCCACCACAGCATCAATCTGTGCAACAATTCAACAACAACTGGTTTAAATATGTTCTCTCAATGTTTCAAGCTTTATTACAAATGTCACAAAAAGATGTTAATATTTCACTTCTGTTTTTGGATTTTCGTCACAATAAAATACACTGAACATAATCGTCACAAAAGTTATTTAGAAAAGTTTATGCTATTGCTATTATAAATTACAATAACTTTTATTTAAGTATTAATTATTAAAAAAAATAAAAGCCATTGTTATTTGTAATATCAATACATCTAAGTCACGTAAATACAACACATATTGCATTACAAATGCTATAGGTGTCACATTTGCAAAAGTTAAAACTATTGGCATTGTAAATGACAAAGCTATTAATTTAGCTATTTTCAAAACCAACACATAAATACAAAATTTGTCATTTACAATACCAATAGCTCAAACTTTCCTAATGCGAGACCTGTTGCTATGCAAATGCTTGTTACTTGTGCTTTACCCACCAGATTACAAATCCCAGCATGAAAAAATAGCTATGCTAATAAATCGGGACTGGGCTGAAGTCCTCAAATATGAAGATGATTTCTCATGGATGAGCAGGGATGTGCTCAGCTGCCATGTCTCCCAGGTCCACGGATTGTGTAAAACACTGGAATGGAGCACAGATCTGGGTAACCCGGTCAGAATGTATGTGTGGCACATGCAATGTTTTTTTTGCGTTCATGTAAAAACAGTTTTGTTTATTATAAATGCATATGTGCCAGCATGGTGAGATATATCACCGTGTAAGATTGAGATATATAAGTGTTGCATGAGAGTTCTGCATTACCTCTATGTCCCTCATCATCGTCCCAGTCTTAACTATATGAGGAAGGTCACCATTGCTAAGGACAAGAACAAACAGGAAGTGCTAAACATAATAGTACTGGGTACTAAGGTGCATACTCCTAATGTGAACTGAAAGGAGAAATGTGAAACTCAACTCTCAAAAGGCGGAGCAGCTATCACTTCTCAAATCATCCTGGCTAATATTTCTTCTTTGCATTCTGGGACTTTTAGTCCTTTTCCCCCATTTTTTAATAAATTCTACAAAGTCTTAGAATTTAAAGAAAATCCTGATCTAGGTAAGCCACCCCTGCACGAATCTGGAAAATGTGAGACTTTTCAGAGAACTGTTGGCTAGGAAGACAGGAATGGCTGAAGGAGTCTCATATGGAAGACAGCTACTAGGCCACTGTGTTAAAGTTCTACTTTTTGATAAACACTAATAAAATAAAAAAATAAAAACATGCCTGGGGTATATCCCCAGAGGTGGTGCGTGCTCTTAAATGAGAGTTAAATTGAACTGAGAAAGGCCAGGATTTATTGGATACTGACAGGATACAGGAAGTCGCTCCGCCAGCACGTCAGGCTCACCTGATAAAGGAGTGCGTGAGGCTGCGGTTCCGTCTTGGACTCGATCAGCAGATGGCAGCGTAGAATCTAGGTCTGAGAGGAGGGAGAGGACAGCCGTGAGGTCGAAGCCTCACATTCGAAAACCTCCCGCCCGTGAGTACCTCTTTGGTAATATGGAGAATGGGGATAGTACCTACAGTGCGTCCTATGTGACGAGTAAAGCCTGGCTTTGTGCGCCCTCGGAAAGCGTGGGGTTTAGTAGAAACATTCTCTTTTTTTACACACCAGTGCAACTACAGGACAACTGGTTATCTGACCTGTTGCTTTCTCCACTTTCTAATGTGGCAAACACTACCACCGTTGGCTCACGTTTGAGCGAATTATCAAATTGGGTCTGTGACTTTTAGATGGATGGAAGTATGTCTTTAAAAAACTGTGCACTTCACAAACACACTCGACAAGCTGCCATTGAGTCACTGATCTTTAAAAGTACTGGGTGAAAGGGTAAATATCCCACAGCTGTCAAGTCATTGGCGATTATCTTTTCTAATCCAGGTTTTTTGGGGGGGGGGGCTCTGCTGCCTAGGATTATTTTTAATAGTGGGCTAAACGAAACTACTAGTACCAGAATGCAAAACAAACAAAAAAAACTGGAGTTGAGTAGGTAGGCCTAGGAAACTTGGCAAGGTCTCTGTTGTCAGATTGCAATTTTGCATAAAGTGTAGTTTATTTTTACAACAACCACATCTAATTAACGGAGGCCCAACAGATGCTGGTACTTGCTGTTCTTTTAGCATATTATTTCGTCCTCTTTGTACTTGTATTCGTGTCATCGGTGGTAAGTAAAAATGTGTTCTTATTCTTTCTTAATTTCCTTGAAATAACCAGTGATATTATCTGACTTCATGTTCCATGCTCGTCGGCTCCATGCTTTCTATTACTATCCTCGTGTATTCTGGGAATTGTGGTCTTGGTTAGTTCCATTGAACCTTCGGAGCCTTAAACCTGAAACAATGTGTGCAACGAAAGTTGGAAAGCTGTCGGTCATAATCCTAAGTATGTAAGAGCCTTTCTGGGAGGATAGTTATGTTTATATACTGTAGTCAACGTGTCATCTTTGACTCTTTATTCTTCCGGATAAAGAGGATGCGCTGGGCCTGATAACGGGAAAATTCGGAAATCCGTTCTCTCCCATATATACCTTGCACGGATCCAGATTTCCAAATTTAAGGAATTCAGTAAGGTTTCCCGGGATATGCATGGAATCCTGCAACGGCCACAGGGTTCAATGCATGTTTCCGGGAAAAGTTTTGAATTTGCACTTGCTAAACTGCAGGCAGTTTTGCACGCAGAATGTATGCACATATGGAAGTGTTATTGTCTGTTGTGCAATGCTGCTTTTTTTTATTCAAATGTGTTTTTTCCTTTTTCAGACCGGATATTTCCCTGTGGAAAAACCTCTCTCCCCTTTCCCCTTTAAAAATGTCGGGTATACTTCAAGTCCATCCCCATCCTGGAAACAATCTGCCCCCAAACAGGAGTACATTTCCAACCGTTTCCAGGGTATGAACCGGTCACAAGGAAGCCTGACCATATACCCGCAATTTTCAATCGTCCTAAACTTTTCAGAGGATTCTCTCCTCGGAACACCCACTCCGGCCCCTCGAGTGGGAGTTACTCGTGCACACTACTTTGAGTCATATTGTGCATAAATAATTGAATTTACAAGTGCACATTTAAATTTGACGAATGCCTTGCACCGGTAAATTAGTCCATTTAAGTGAGTAATACGAATTTACACGCACAAATATCTTTATAATTTGGGCCGCTTCAGTTCTGGAGGAAGGTATTCTATTTCCAATGCGGTAGTCTGGAAGGTGAATAAGCAATTAAGGTGCCGTGGAACTTCATCTTGTTTGCTGTGCGTTCCAAGCTAGAGATCACATTTCAGACTGCTTTCTGACAAATTGCTGCTTATTCGGTTAACATGGAGATTTGTTTACCTTTCTTTCTGACTGCAAAGTGAGAGGATTTTGTAAAGTGTACAGTGACAATCTCGTTGGTCTGCAAAGAAAGGCTGGAATTTTTTTTCTAACACCATAAAGTATAAATGTATGTATTGTACAAACATCTCAAAATATACAAACGGTTAAGGAAACGCAAATTAACTTTTTTGGGTGGTAATTTTGAAGTGTGATGGACGTAAAGTAGTACATTTTCTATTCCCCAGGCTATTTCATAAGGATAGTTTTCATTTTGATTTAGAAAAATTGATTCGGAATTGATAAATCTAATATTAGCATAGTTCTCTCATCATGCATATAGATGAGATGTACTCGTGCATAGGTAACAAAGAAAAATACAGAAAAGAGAAATGTATCTTTTTGAAAGAATAATTAATGTATAGTTAAAAAAGAAAGGAATATAGGGCCAGATGTAGGTAAATTTTATTTTACCACCTCTTAAATACCGCATCATACCGACTCGGTATTTAAGAAGTGGTAAAATAAAAGTACCGAGATGTAGGTAAATACAGATGTGCATTTACCGAATCGGAAACAATCGGTATTTACCGATGCGGTAAATACCGACCGGTAAATGCCCATGCATTCCTATGGGCTTTGAAGCCCATAGGAATGATTGGGCATTTACCGGTCGGTATTTACCGCATCGGTAAATACCGATTGACACAAGGGTGCAGGGGGTGTCACTTTGACACCCTCTGGCACCCCCAAAAGAGGCTCGGGTGCCATGTGGCAGGCATACCTGCCCTAAGGGCAGGTCTGCCTGTCATATGGCATAGGTGTGCATGCACACATGTGCAAGCACACCAGAATCGGTATTTTACCATCAAATAGTATTTGATGGTAAAATACCGATTTTTTTAATGCTTGTGGGACTCAGAAGAGTCCCACCTACATATCAATTTTCCCTATTCCGTAAAAATACCGACTCGGTATTTTACATATTCGGTAAATTTACCTATCGGTAAATTTACCGAGTCTGTAAAATACAGGGCCCTACATCTCAAATTGCATTTACCGGTCGGTAACGGCCGAATTCGGCCGTTACCGACCGGTAAATGCCTACCTACATCTGGCCCATAATGCGTTATGTGGAAACATGTACTGTTCTATGTAAGCCTACAGAAGTGTAGATGAGAAACAGAAATGTCGGTTGGCATCCACAAAAATAAAGTATATTGTAAAAGAATTGCCTTTAAAAACAAGATCGTATACCTTAAGGTATAGTTCACAATGCCCAGATTTGTGAGAACTGTACACTCGGTCAGACAGGCTCTTAGAAGAATGTTGGTGTTATTCAGAGCTTTAATTGTAGGGAATGTTTTTCCCCCCTCCCTGCGAGGAAGCCAAACTTATTTGAAATATATTAAAGAACTAGTAGGCTTTTGACTTTACAAGCAATAATTGTAGGGGGCAGGGGTGGCTCTAGGCTCATGGCGGCCCTGGGCAGGGAGCGTAGGTAGGGGGTGCAGGAAGAGGGGGTCCGGGCGGGGTGGAGCCCCCCCGGAGCTCAGGAAGGTGGGGGTCAGGGTGTTTGGAAGTGGAACAGAGCTGGAGGCCGCCAAATTCCCCTGCCAGGGGCCGCCACCCAAATATGTATCCATCCTCAGAGGATTATTATATTAAGGATATATATTGGCGTGGCGGCCCTGTGCAGGCGCACAGCTTGCACATACCTAAGGCCGCCCCTGTAGGGGGGGGGGTTAAAGACGACAATGTACACATGAACATTTATAAGGATATTAAAGGCTAAACTGAAATTATGAGAACATACACGTTGCAAATTCTGAAATATTGATGTGTGACTTTCCTTTCCCCAGACAACAAGAGAAGCCTAGACTTGACCAGACTTGTTTAGTAACACAAAGTGCAAAAGCTAAGCCCATCATCTTGTTGAGTACCAGCAGGTCACCAGGGGCCTCATTTATGAGAAATGACGCATCGCTGCGTGAAAGCAGCGATACGTTACTTCTCAGTGCACACTCCTTGTGACATACCTGATGCATCATATTTACTGTATGACGCATCATGTTGCAAGGAGTTACAGATACGTCGGTATTTCTGACGTATCTGTATGGCGCAAAAGTGACGCATTGCTGGAGTGTGTCACAAAAGTGACGCAACTCCAGCAATGCGTCCTTTCGCATGGGGCAAGCCCCATGTGAAAAGGACTGCATCAGTCTTACGCCTGCTGTGAGGCCGCCGTAAGATTTTGACGCAACGGCGTCCTAGAAGTGATGCAGTGAAATCTCATAGGTTTCGCGGCGTCACTTCTACGAGGTTTTTGGGGGGGAACGCCCCCCCCCCCGCATACATTATACCTGACGCTGGTATAATGTAGCGCAGGGGTTTACAAAGTGGCGCATCTGCTTAGATGCGTCACTTTGTAAATAGTGCGCATCAGGAGGCATGTTTTACGCTGCCGATGCATCACAAAAAGTGACGCATCGGAAGCGCAAAACTGACGCAAGTCCTCATAAATGAGGCCCAGGTGTCTATAGCTTGAAATTTGAGCACTGTGACGAACTTAGAGTTTGTTCGGCATCATGTTAGTGCTCAGTTTATAGTAAGATGTTACTTTCATATCCTAATATTACAAAACTAGCCAATACTATACATGATTCCTCTTTGTACTATATCCACACTCTTGTATAGATTGTTTTTTAATATAGTGGTAACAAGTAGCGTTGAAAAAGACGCTGGACAAACACATCAGTATGTGCGTGCTTTTATGAAAGGTGTGCATGAATTTACTAAAGGTCATATGTTTAACTTTCAGTCATGCTGGTTTGAGCTTTTTTCCAAGAGCAGTTATAAAATTAAGTTCTCTTCCAACCTCTGATACTAAGAGTGGTTGATATGACTCATTTTTGTTGACTAAAGGTGTGAGACAATAGTATCATTTGTCTACAAAGTTCTTTTCTCCCGGGATCCTTCAGCCATATCTGTTAGTAAGTACCCCAAAATGAATGGGCTATAAATACTGGGTTCTTATTTAAAGAATTACTTTTTGGAAAACATACGTTGTTAGATTGGTCTGACTATCCATTCTCCAGAGTGGGAAGCTATTTTGTTAATGCAGCATTAGATCTTTCTCAAGCTATAATATGGATCTGTAAGTTTCTTGATGCTCCTCCAGAGAGGTTATCAATACATGGAATTTCAAGTGGTCCAAAAAACATCTGCCTACTTATTATAGAATATTATCTGAGTGCAACCATCAGTCTCTTGGTGCCGTAGATAAACCCTTAATGTTGAGAATGTGGCGAACAACAAACTAGTCCAGCATAGAGAAGTGCCTACTTGCCACGACTGGGAAGTAACCAGGATTTCAGCTTAATACAGAAGCTGAAAAGGGAAGCCTCGATCACAATTACCTAAAAGAAACCAGTTCTAAAAAACAAAACAAAAATCCTCCCTGGGAGGCCCAAATGACAGCTCTGATATATTTTAAATTTTAGGACTGCAAGAAGTAGGTGGCTGGGGAAACTAGGCATTAAACAATTGAGCATCATGCAGAATTTGATGATTGAAAACATTAGTCAAATTGGTGAAGGTATAAAAGGAGCAAATTATTTATCTTCTGTAACATGCTTTCCAATAAATAAGGCAACTATTGTTTAGCTCTTACGAATCGAATTCACCTGCTCCGAAAAAACCTAAATAGTATACCAGGGATGACAACATTTGCTAGGCGATGAGCGACATTGGAGTGTGAAAAAAATAATGAGCAAAATCAGAACAAAAAAAATGGTAAAACAATTGAAACAATGGCAAAATCCTACTTAAAATACAGAAGAAAATTAAAAAAAGTTTTTACATCTAGACCAGACCAGTAACACTGATTGAAATTTGACTTGAAAACCGATCTGCCAGGGGCCAAAGGTTATTACTAAGTCGGTGTTTGTAAAATTATGGCAATTTGTACTTTTTAAAGCCTAAACAGGCAAAATATGGTAGGCTTTGACGATGTGGGATGTTCCACCTAAAGATCCTGGGAAACATTTTGCCACAATGTTTGAAGCACAAAAGATCAGTAACTTGGTGAAAAATTAAAAGGGTTTGAAGACCACTTACTAAAAGGTAATGGGGCATTGCTCAATGGTTTCTTTAGGAAATGTAGCCACAAATAATGTTTTCCAAGAGTCATTTTGTCACTAACCTTGGTAACACATACTGGAGCTTAAATAATCGTGTATCAGGGATGTTTGGGGGGTTCCACCAATAAATTTTTTACATCTCACTTTCTTATTGAATTACGATTCATATATTTAAAACGTTATGCAGAGAGAGAGAGAGAGAGTTTGTGATTTTCCCAGTGTTTACTGCTTACGTCAAATGCTGTAACTGCCATTTGAACCACTTTATCCTGGTATAAAAGTCAATAACTTAGCTACGAGACTGAGGGACTACTTTAGCAAGCAGGGATGCCACAACCCAATGTTTTTGCAAAGAGTACATAGTACATAAGAATTACCACAGGTATAAACAGTGAAAAGGTAATCACAAGGATCGTAGCAGATGAAATAGAAAGCATTGGCAACAGGTCTCTGAGGGGCCCATTTTCACGGAAACTAATTATGCGACAGGAGAGGGCCTAATTATGTGGTAGAGTGGAGTGAATTATGCAGCAAGATGAGGCAAATTATGTGCCATAATGAGCCATGGCTTGTAATGTTTTGTTTTAGAAAAACAATGGTTCTGATATGGCCAGAAAAGTCCGTAGGAAGTAGTCTCCCATACGGGGACAATGTACTAGAGTTGTAATTGATGATTAATATTTGTGGGCGCTATAAGTGATATGCACAGGGACATGCAAGTCCAAATAGCGTCTGTTATTTTATTTTTTAAGATAATGCAAGAACTCCTTACACTTTGTATAACTTCTTGAGGCGTTCCCCTATATGCTGTAAATGCGATGTTTGTTTAAAAGTCACCCTCACTTATCACGTCGCGCTTGTTGTCACTTACCATTGTGAGCACCTGAATCCTTTCTTGCATTATCTTTAAAAAAAGAACATAAGTTATTTTGATTTGCATGTCCCTGTGCATATTACTTATTGCTCCTGAAGATATTAATTATCAATTAGGACTCTAGTACATTGTCCCCATATGGGAGACTACCTTCATTGGACCTTTTTTGGCCATATCCGATCCATTGTTATTCTACAACATTAATCTACCCCAGGTTCACATATCGGGGTCCCCTTGTTTTCCTGACTACATGGTTTGTGATATAACTTCATTATTCCATCCTTTTTCGGTCGAGCCTAGGCAGCGGGCATGCGCTGTCTGGAAGACCTGCTGTAATCAGTATACGGAGTGAAATCCCGCCTGCTGCTTACCATTGGTTCACTCCTGTGTCCCTCTTCTTTCCTGGCTTCCTATTGGTAGATGCTCCAGATACTTTGCTTTCTGGCAAGGAGCACCGGCCAACTACAGTTTACTTACAATGTAGGCCTTTGTGTTTGGTGTAGGGACTATTTCTTTAATTTCGTCTGTTCGTGTTTTTTTTAAAATCACTTTTACGTGGACGGGTGCTGTGCTTAGAGCATGACGCCTGCTTTCATTATTTTTTTTTATTGCCATGGTGGCTGCTTCACGGGCCTCCCTGCACAGAACTAAAAGAACTTAAGCAAAAACCTTTGTGCCGATGGCATCTGTTTATATGGTCACCCTTATCCAGTCCTGGTTATTCTCTCCTGCATTGCATGACTTCCTTTGCTCCACAACAGGGATCCTTCAGTGGAGACAGGTGCTGATGTGATCATGTTGAAAAGTTTCATTTGCCTCCCACTGGCACTCCATAGAGCTCCACCAACATCTCTGCATTCACTAGGAAAGATTCCCCCACATGTTTACCTTCCACAGGAAACCCACAACGCATCATGAACTTCCTTCATCAGTAGGGTATATGCCCCTCCTACCCCTCCCTTTTTTTCACGGCATAGTTTTATTTATTATTTAATAACAAATTGCCCCACAAGGTTATCGCCTGGCACGTGCAGTGCATTCCAGTTGGGGCAATTTACGTCAGCCCTGTCTCCACCGCCTGTGACCCTCTGTCCCCACCGCCCGTGACCCTCTGTCCCTGCACTCACAGGTAAGGTAACGGCTGAAGTCACCTTGCTGTGCCATGGATATCCCGCCCTCTTACAGAGCGACTTAGTTATCGCATCCGGAAACAGCTTGATGTGTGCTAGCATTGGACACCGACAGAAGACCGTCTTTGTGGGGAAGGCCAAGAACAAAAGCTGTGCCCATTAATGAGGTATGTCGAGCAGAGCCCTACTCAGTGATCCAATAGACCGAATGCAGTGACTTGCAGTGGGGCGAGAGTCATGGTCTCTGAGCTGCAGCAGAGTATCTCCAGCAGTCAGTGGACCATTCTAATGCTTGGAGCAAATACAGTTTATGCGTGTGCAGTTGAAAACCCCCAGCAGTGCAGCTAGCCGACTATTTCATGCTTGGAGCACACTCTGACATGCTGGTGGAACCCACACTCATCCCCCAGCACCATTGTGTGCTTGAAGCTCTTTCAGTTTAAGCTAGTGAAGCTGGATCCACTCAGCCAGCAGGCCATCTTGTGCTTGGAGCACACATGAGTGTAGTAAGCGCTATATAAATGCACTTACAATAACGGGGAGACCTATTTGCTAAAGGGGGAGCGAAGAGCTTTGATTAACGCTATATTAAGTGCCGGCAGAAGTCAGTGCGTGTAAAACCAGGCACTACTGGAATTATGGCTGGAACACTGACTGATAATCAGTGAATTTTTGAATTTAGTCTTTGTTTAGTTAGTTAAAACCATAACACATTTTCTTTACAGTATTCAAGCAAGATTAAAAATGCGTTCTCCTTAAAAAATGACATCAATATACATTAGTTTCAGTAAAAAAGAACAAAAAGTTCCAAATATTGTCATTCCTAAAACCTTGTTATAAAAGTCCTCCTTAGGGTTTAATCCTATGTATTAATAAGTCTTTAATAAAATTAGGTCGTCACTGACATACTTATTTTCAAGCATTTCTCAAAAGCCATGTCAAAAAATGTCTTTATCGGTGATCAACAAATGAAATTTGGCAGCTTTATTTAATGCTTGTTTAAGTGAAGTAAATGGCAGATTTTTATCCCATAAGTTAGAAGAGCAGGTAAGCTCCAATGCACAAGACAGAAATTGATTTGCCTCGGATTTTCGTTGCATTTCCAGTTCCTGCCATAGAAATTTGTTGAGATTATCACTGGCATTTGTCTTAATTCTATACCACACCTTTATGCATGTATAAAGTCTTCCCAGTCATTCGTTCATTAGACCGAATTCTAACCGTATTTGCGCTGGTGAGGCTGACCTGGGGAGTTGGAAGACCTTTTTATAAATTTTGGTTATTAAGTTGTTTAATAATTCAGAATCCTTATCGTGCATTGCAAAACTTGCATAAGCTAAGGTGGGTAATGTTTTACTGGCAATCACAGTTAAAAGCGGCTTTAAGGATGGGCCTTCCATTTTTTTTGACAATGTACTAAATGCATGTATTAAGGCCCCTGCTCTTAGTGTCAAATAATTTTTCTGCTCTTTTAGGACGATGTAATATCCCAGATATTTATAGTGGGATACCTTTTTTAAAGGTTTTCTTTCCAGCCGAATGTTGTGATGTGCAGATCGTCGATTGGTGATTAACATTGTTTTAGTTTTTGATGAATTAAGGGCCAGCTTATTTATGGACAGGAAATCAGAAAGTTCTCTTAGCAGCCTTGACAGACCGACTTTTGTTAAACTCAAAAGGACAATCTCATCTGCATATGCTAGATGTGTGAATTGTAATTTGCCTAGTTTCGGAGAGTGAGCGTTGCAGTTATCTAGTTTTCCAGAAAGATCTGAGATGAATAAATTAAATAAATGTGGGGCCAGGACGCAGCCCTGTTTTAATCAGATTGTGGTATACACTTTTCTCGATAAGCGGGATCCGTCTCCAAGTTTTACTTGCGTCCATGTATCCGTATAAAATAATAGCAGACCCCTTAATATGCTCTCTGGTATCGCCCATGCTCTCAGCTTTGCCCACAACAGGTTCCGGTCCACACTGTCAAAGGCAGCTTGCAGATCTATAAAACACAGGTGCAGGTCCTGTTTCGCTCGCTGGCATCTTTCGGCCACCATGCTGATAGATAAAATGTTCGAGGTTGTTCCGATCCCTTCTCTGAACCCCGTTTGGTTAATGGGAAACGGTTCACTTCCTCCCGACCAATTTACCAGATCTTTTAGCACCAACGATGCGAAGTATTTGGCTTCAACATCCTGTAACGCAATTAATCTGTAATTTAGCGGATTAGCTCTTTCTCCGCCTTTGTATATTGGCGTAATTAAGGAACCTTGCCAGCTATCCGGGCTAGGTTGTTGGACTGCACGTCTGCGAGAGTTTCTCCAGGCGGATGCTCCAGTACTCAGGTGCATGTTATAAGTAGCTTGCGGGATACCATTAGGCCCCGGTGCCCCATTGCTTTTACCCTTTTTGATTATTTTTATTATTTCGTCTGCAGAATAAGTACCGTATGTTGCTGGCCATATAAATGATTTGCTTGGGTCTGTTAAAAACTGAATACAACATTCTTCCTCAATTATCATTGTACTTGATATTTTCAACATGGAGGTGTTTCCCTGGTGCTTTTGGTGAATTTTCTTTAAATTTTGACGAGAGAAAAGTAGCCCATTCTGTTTCCAGCACATTCGATGTAAGAATATTTCGATGTCTCGTTAATTGATTTATTATTTTCCAAAATCTATTTGAGTTTTGATGCTTTGCGCTGAAAAGCAATTTGGACCAAAAACTCTGTTATCCTTTTTTTGAATGCCCAGACCTCCTTTTTGTATATTTTCCTTTGTAGGAGAAATATATCCAATTGGTGCCCATCTTTATCATTCAGCTGCATCTTCTTTTGGGTTCTTCGTAAGTCCCTTCTTAGATCTTGCAACTCCTTCGGCAGTTTACTATTTGGACCGATTCTCTTGGCCTTCATATCTGGTACTTTCATTTTTGTCTTTAGTTTCTCCAGGAAAAGGCTTCATGCTTGTCTCTGATTGATTGGGACGTTTCCTGGTTCATTCAGCATCTCCCCATTATCAAGAACCACTCGCTTTTATTAGTGTTTGTCCAATTTATAAGTTTTTGGTTAATTGTATCCATTTGTCCCTCCAATATAGAAGTTGGTTGGAATCTTTCCGTGCGGAGGTTAAATTTAATATGTTGCATCGCATGATCGCTCAAAGGTGTGTATTAAATATAGAAGCTAACTAGTAAGGGGATCAACGAAAGACTTACGATTGTGAAGTCCAGTGTTGACTGAGCATGCGGGCCATAATGTTTTTTTCAGTGGTCGATCTTCATCGGTCCTACCATTCAGGACTCGCATACCTTTATACTCAAGTTCTGTTACCAATTGGGTGCCTAGTCGATCCTTTCGAGACCTCTCCCCTACTTGAGATTGTTGTGGAACACACCAATACATGTTATCTGCAGTCAATATTTCATCATCCTCAGGTGAGAAAATCAAATTTGAATTAAAATCGCCGGTTGCTATTATATTCCACGATGGTTCTGTGCTGCGAAAGCCCGTTCTTACTTTACATAGTAACACATTTTTTATCTTTTTGACTCGGAAGTTGGGTTGAGTATAATAATTAATCAGGATTGTCGTCTGTTGGACCTGAGGGTCTCCAAGTCACATAGGGTAGCTTGGCACTAAGTGGAAAGGCTTATCTCAAAGGTACATGTGTTAAGTTTGCGTCACACCCTGCATCAACTCAGTGTCCATCCACTCAAAAACCACACTACACCAATTATTTAGGAAAATACGGGTCGCTTTATAAAATAATCTTTAGCAGTTTCTTTTAACTGCTAGCACAGTCTCCCTTATATACAGTATATATCTAGGTTGTCAATTTTTGGGCTAATCACAATTACACAAAGCAGCATGAAATCTTTTCTCCCTTCTTTTATACAGTAACTCTGGGATAGTACCTGCAACTTGCTCATTGAAAATAGACTCTTCAGTTTCAATTAGGATTCACAGAATAAATGTACTCTTGTTTTTCCTGTGTGTCAATTTGGTTATTGCTCAAATCAGATATTTTCCATTTGCACTTTTACATAAGATAATTTTTCAGCAATCAATTCACAATATAACATTACTACTCCCTGGGAACACCCCGTCCTCCTAAACTGGTCTAGTACATTGGTAAACAGAGATCAATGCTCTTCCAAGCCCAGGTGAGTAACCACAAGGTTTTTGATTGAAAATGAACTTCAGATTACATTCAGCTTGATCAAACTATTTCAGAGGTTGGCCAGGAGACAGGCCGTCGTTTTCTTCCCCCCACCACCCCTGGAAGGAAAAGGTTACACAACAATCCCCGTCTTCTCCAGCAGGAAGAGAGTTCAGTCACTCTCCTTCACTTTTACTTATTTCTCCTCCTCACTAGTTCTGGCGACCTCTCAGTCTTGGACTTCCCAACCACTGTGATTCGTTGGGGTACTTAAAGATCTCCCTTCAGGGACCTGATTTTTCTGCAATCCCCGGCCCCACAACAGCCCCAGTTTCCACCTTACTTGAGGGCAATCGAGCACCACTCTGTTACCGCTAACCGGCACTCGCCGACAGTCGTCTTTGCCTAGCAGCGCTTCCCTCGTGGGCCAGGCCAGGCAGAATCCAAGCCGTCACCGAGGGAGGGAAGCCCCACTGAGATCACGGCGAGGCAGGTTCCTCCAGATGGCTCCTCTGATCTCCCGGCTTCCGCGCCACTGGGCAGGCGCGAGAGAGCAGTGGCTCCGCTTGTTGCCGCACCTCTTCTTCCTTCCGATGATCAGAACTCCTCCTCCGTTGACGCTCTGCCCTGCTTCCGTCAAGCAGGCGGTTCTTCAGAGCGAGGCTTTCTGGGAGACTTTTCCCATCCGTCCTTCACCAGGCTGAGAGGTCCACGCACAGGGTGCCCATACAGAAGCTCGAAGGGGCTGAAGCCCACTCCTTTCTGTGGCACTTCCCTGTAGGAAAATAGCAAACAGGGTAGGAGAACGTCCCATTTCCTCCGCAGGCTCTCAGGCAGACTTCTTATCATTCCTTTCAAGGTCTTGTTGAACCTTTCCACCAGACCATTGGCCTGGGGGTGATGAGGAGTGGTAAACCGGTAGGTAACTCCACACTCCTTCCACATAGCCCGCATGTATGCTGACATAAAGTTGGTCCCCCTGTCAGACACAACTTCCTTTGGGAAACCCACTCGGGTAAAGATCCCCATCAGGGCCCTTGCCACCACAGGTGCAGTGACAGTCCTCAGAGGAATTGCCTCTGGGTACCGTGTGGCGTGATCCACCAGAACCAGGATAAACCTGTGACCAGCTGTAGTTGGTGGATCCAATGGCCCCACAATGTCGATGCCCACCCTTTCAAAGCGGGGTGCTAACGACAGGAAGTAGTTCCAGGGGAGCTTTTAGCTTCACCCCTGTTTTCCCACTTGCTTGGCAGGATACACACGTCCAACAATATGTGTCAGATGCCACTTTCATCTGAGGCCAGTAAAAGTGGGGGACAAGCTGGGCAAAGGTCTTGTCCTGACCTAAGTGTCCTGCCAAGGGAATCTCATGAGCCAATTCTAGGAGAAAGGCTCGGTATCGTTGAGGGACTACCAAGGCCCGTGATGAACCGGGCAAGGGTACCTTGGGTTCACTGTAGAGGAGTCCGTCCTCCCAGTAAATGTGGTAGTGCCCTGCAACGTTCCCTGCTGCCTGGGCTTCGGCCTGTCGCCTCAGTCCCTCAAGGGTAGGGCACTCCTTCTGGCCCTTACAAAACTTCTCCCTGGTAGGCCCTCCTTCCACATGCCACTCAGCAGGGATAGGTAAGTCCTCCAGGGAGACTACTTCCTCCCCCACAGACTCCTGGTCCACCACCGCAGGTGGCCAATCTGTCTCATGGGGCGTGGAAGCCGAAGCAGGCTTCTCCTGTCCTCGGTTCTTTCCCTTTTTGGCAGCGGGCTGGGCCATTGTTCCAGGCTCCTGCCCAGGCGAACTCCCTCTCCGGGTAGTCGCAGACCTTGTGCTTACACAGGCCCAGTCAGGTGTACCCAGCATCTCCGAATGAGTCCAGTATTCCACCTCCTTCCAGACATTGTGCTCCATGTCATTTCCTAGCAGACAATCGACTGGCACGGCAGGGCTTACGGCAACTCGAAGTGAACCTGCAACCCCTTCCCACTTAAATGGAACCTTGGCCACAGGATAGTAGCCCAATCTGCCATCAGCCATCGCGGCGGGGTGGAGTACATGTGGAATCACCTGCTCTGGAGACACCAGTTGACTCCTTACCATCGTCATACTGGCTCCTGTGTCTCTCAGAGCCTCCCCTCTTTGGCCATTGATGGTGACCCATTGCCCATACTTTACAGTATTTGAGGGCACCTGGATCTTGGGAACCATCTCCCGATCTCCCAGGGACACTAAGGTGACACCCGCCCACTCACCCCCCTTATTTAAGGGCAACTCCTCCCCGAGCACTACACTAGCTACTCCTGGAGCTCTTCCTCCAGTGGGAGGGGGTGGTCTCTTTGGGCACTTGATATCTCCCTTATAATGTCCAACACCACCACACTCAAAGCAGTGGACAACCCTTGGCTGCTGACTTTGACCAGGTTGAGGGTTTCTGGGCGGGTTAGCCTTAGGGGTGATTCCTGTTCCCTTACTCTGGAAACTATTTTGGGGACCTTTAGAGAACTCCCGCTTTTTATCTCCCCCCTCCTTCTTCTGGGGGGCGCCCTGTCTGGCTCTTTGGGAATCCCCTCTAGTCCCCTTTGAGGACACCCGGGTACTTGCCCAGATGTCCGCCTCCTCTGCAAGCTTTCTGGGGTTGGTCAGCTTGCTGTCCACCAGGTGTTGACGCAGCTCGGGAAAACATTTCTCGAGTAGGTGCTCTTTGAGAAATAGGTCGTACAACCCCTCATAGTCCTTCACCTCGCTGCCTTGTATCCAACCCTCTAGTGCCTTCCTTGCATAGTCCAGGAAATCCACCCAGTGTTGTGTGCCTAATTTGTGACTTCCCCTGAACTTTTGCCTGTACTTCTCTGGGGTCAGTCCAAACTTTTTGATCAGCGCCACTTTCATGGTGGGGTAGTGGGTCTGCTCATCCTGCTCTAGGGCCAATAGTGTATCCCGTCCAGTAGGAGGCATGTATTTGTATAAACCACCCCCCAGTGTTTTTCCTGGATCCCATGGGCTCTTAAGGAGACCTCATAGGCAGCCAGCCACTTGGGGATGTCATCCCCTGAGCTGTAGCTGGCAACTATATCTTTAGGTAGGTAGGGTCTGGATTCCCTGGTCAGTTCTTTGGTTTCGCTGACACCATTTGGAGAATTAGAGGGTCCTATCTGTAGGGCCTTGAGTTCTAGCTCCCTCAGTTTAAACTCGTGAGCCATCCTCTGTTCCTCTTTCTCCTTTTCCATCTTGGCTAACTCCCACTTCAAGTGTCTCTCCTCCCTCCTATCTGCTAGTTCGGCTTCAGTCAAGCTTCTCGCGGAGACACTGCTGCCCTCTCTTGAGAGTGTTCTGGGACCTGTCAACAAGTTTCCCCTCTCAGATTGATACAACTCATCTATCCCGATGACCGCGTCCCGCTCCCCCTCTTCCTCCTCCTTCCCCTCTGGGTGCGCTGCCACCCATGCCCTCAAACTGGTCTGGAGTTCCCCCTTCTTGGCACCACGCTTAAAAAAAACTCCCATCTTCTGACAAAAGTCTCTAAGCTGGGCTGTAGTATAGGTCTCCAGTTCCTCCAGAGCAAATTCCATTTTGCTAATGAGATATGTAGGGACAACCACTCGGAAAGAATTGGTTCAAAAGGGACAAATTGAAGCTACCTCCACCCACCACCAGGAGTAAATTTAGAAAAAGCAAAAGAAGTAATTGGGAAGTCCGCCAGGAGGAAACTCCAGGTGTAGGTCTGTGGAGTACACTTAGTTACTGCAGAGTCGACGCAAACACAGTTCTCATCCCACTGCTAGACACCAATTATGTTGGACCTGAGGGTCTCCAAGTCACATAGGGTAGCTTGGCACTAAGTGGAAAGGCTTATCTCAAAGGTACATGTGTTAAGTTTGCGTCACACCCTGCATCAACTAAGCGTCCATCCACTCAAAAACAACACTACACCAATTATTTAGGAAAATACGGGTCGCTTTATAAAATAATCTTTAGCAGTTTATTTTAACTTCTAGCACAGTCTCCCTTATATACAGTATATATCTCTGTTGTCAATTTTTGGACTAATCACAATTACACAAAGCAGCATGAAATCTTTTCTCCCTTCTTTTATACAGTAACTCTGGGATAGTACCTGCAACTTGCTCATTGAAAATAGACTCTTCAGTTTCAATTAGGATTCACAGAATAAATGTACTCTTGTTTTTCCTGTGTGTCAATTTGTTTATTGCTCAAATCAGATTTTCCATTTGCACTTTTACATAAGATAATTTTTCAGCAATCAATTCACAATATAACATTACTACTCCCTGGGAACACCCCGTCCTCCTAAACTGGTCTAGTACATTGGTAAACAGAGATCAATGCTCTTCCAAGCCCAGGTGAGTAACCACAAGGTTTTTGATTGAAAATGAACTTCAGATTACATTCAGCTTGATCAAACTATTTCAGAGGTTGGCCAGGAGACAGGCCGTAGTTTTCTTCCCCCCACCACCCCTGGAAGGAAAAGGTTACACAACAATCCCTGTCTTCTCCAGCAGGAAGAGAGTTCAGTCACTCTCCTTCACTTTTACTTATTTCTCCTCCTCACTAGTTCTGGCGACCTCTCAGTCTTGGACTTCCCAACCACTTTGATTTGTTGGGGTACTTAAAGATCTCCCTTCAGGACCTGATTTCTACAATCCCGGCCCCACAACAGCCCCAGTTTACACCTTACTTGAGGGCAATCGAGCACCACTCTGTTACCGCTAACCGGCACTCGCCGACAGTCGTCTTTGCCTAGCAGCGCTTCCCTCGTGGGCCAGGCCAGGCAGAATCCAAGCCGTCACCAAGGGAGGGAAGCCCCACTGAGATCACGGCGAGGCAGGTTCCTCCAGATGGCTCCTCTGATCTCCCGGCTTCTGCGCCACTGGGCAGGCGCGAGAGCAGTGGCTCCGCTTGTTGCTGCCCCTCTTCTTCCTTCCGATGATCAGAACTCCTCCTCCGTTGCCGCTCCGCCCTGCTTCCGTCAAGCAGGCGTTCTTCAGAGCGGGTCTGCGCGGAATCGCGCCACCTTCCCCGACGCTTCTCTCCTTACCCGGATCTTCACAGCGGGCCTGCGCGGCCTCGCGCCACTACCTCAGACACTTCTCGCCCTGTCAGGGTCTTCCGGCCTGGGAAAGGCACTTCGCTCCTCTTCCTCTAGCTGAAGGAGCACCACAGCAGTCCCGTGCCGTATCGCGCCACCTCCTCGGCCACTTCCCTCACTACCAGGCACACCCAGCGCTAAGAGGGACACCTCCAGATACGCTCCCAAGTGCCGGTAAGGGGGAAATTGTAGAGGGCCAGTCACCGACGGCAGGTATTGTCTTGGAGAGGAGAGGGGGCAGGCAATCTGATGTCGCTTCTTCCAAGAATTGCATTAAGAGCTTTTTGCGAACAAAGCCCATAAACCAGATAACAGGGGTCGGTCCAAGGCTAAGGGGGGAACGTCCTAATGCAGTGATTGTCCACTTATAGCAGGAACTAACCACCTCCAGCGCGCCCACCTCCCCAAGCCTCTGCCTCACTCCTCAACTTACTGGTCATCACAAAATGGCTGCCCAACATTCCGCCTTTTATAGGCTGACCCCAGAAGGTCCAGAAGGGTCTAGGGGGTTCTGGAACATTCCTATACTAACCTATGGGTCCAGTCCCTGAGGTGGCAGTTGTGGCAGTTGCTGTCCACCATTTTGTGGGTTGTGAATCTAGACAGGAAGGCGCCAAGGCCTCAAGAAAAGACTATGAGGGCAAGAAACACCTAACCCCTAGGCCAACACCTCAAAAATCTAGTGGACATGAAAAAAATGAAAGGTTATGAGGGGCAAAAAGGGGACAAAATAAATAATTAATAGGAGGGGCTACCCAAAGGGCAGACAGGTCTAACATCGTCTTATTATTAGTTACATTTTGTTCTGCAAGTTTAATTGGTTGAATGCTTGGATCAGGGGATTTAAGCTGTTCAGAGTTAATTTTTAAGGCTATTGATACATAGACTGAAACGCCACCTATAGCTCGACCATAGCTTTTACATTTTTCTGCAGCAACAGTGTAGTGGACGTAGTCGGCTAGTGGGATATCTTCCTGCATCCAAGTTTCTTGCGAGGTGATTATATCACATTTAGCCCATTCTTCTAAGACTAATCCGTCCTCTAACAGTTTTTTCGCACCTGCAATATTCCATGATACTACATGTATACAGTCATTAGCTGCGTGATAATCCGTGTTTTCTAATGACTGGGTGTAAGTACTCTGCAATCTCCAAGTAACAAGACCACTGTTCTCCCGCTGGCCCTTTAAATTCCAGAGCACCTAATCCAATTTGTGGCTGGATGGTGGAAAATAACAATGCAATGGGAAAAGGGGGTTACGTTGGCAAGGGCACAATATCCAGTTTCTCTTCTCTGTCCGTATTCGTGTACTCTTTAGCGCGGTCCTCTAATGCCTGTACTGTTGTAAGGCTTATGTAATTATGGAGTGTAGAATGTCATAATTAATTTGCGTAGTCGATACTCGAGGCCTCATCGTACAGCATTGAATCACACAGAGACCGCAGATGAGGTGCTTGGCGCAGCCCGGATGTCTCCTCTCCTCCTATCCGGCCGAGGTCATATTTATTAACCTCTCGCCACATGGTGCAGAACCAACCATCTGTACAGACCATTGAAGAGAGAAACCAACCAAACACCCTTGTGTCAGAGCTCAATCAATTGACCCTCAACGCCCCGTTATGTTCAAGGAGCAACACTAAATTCCAAACCAAAATACAAAATGAAAAGCATTGCAACATCCAAACAGTGTCATAATAACATACCACAAGTGAATCACAAATGGGTAAGTCTCATAGTAATACAATCACAGAAATACCATCAACAGGTGTCAAAGTCCCATACCTGAATGGTGAAACATTACCGGATACCAAACATAATGGAAAGGGCTTACATAAGATGATCCCTTAGTCTTGTGGCGGCACTGGATTACTTTGTAGGCTATATCGAGTGCAGGTATTACGGGCAGTCTGCAAATTGGATAACCGGCGAGGGAAGCTTCCCACAGTGGTCTCAGGTCCACTAGGAACTCCTGTAGCATCAACGTTCGGCTCTGGCAACTCTCCTCCAGAATAGTCCACTTCACCATTGTCCGCAGTCTCATCCAACGCAGGAGTTGCATTCTCTTCACTTGGGGATTGTCTTAGTTGATGATGGAACATCTTAAAAGCTGAGGTGTTGTGAGTGATTGTTTCTAGGATCCTTGCACAGTAATACGGGTGCCTTTCCAGTGGGTAATGGTCCAGGGATCTCGCTCGAATGGCAATCAAAATTTGCTGCCAGGGCATCGATTCTGTACCAGCACCATGTCGCCCCAACTGTTAGTCGGACATTTTAGCTCGTCTGTGTCTACTTGCATGATCATTGTACTTCAGACGCCCTCCTGGTCTCTGCTGTCGTCAATAGAATCTGGCAACCACAGGGATGGTGCAGAATGGAATCTACCATGACCCGGCCCATGGAGAAGTGCTCAGGGGCCCAGTCAGTGGTAGAATGAGGCGTCTGGCGATATTCATGAATGAAAGAGTATATTGCAGGTTCTAGAGGTTCTTGGCTCGCAGCGACAATCCGAATGATCTTGTTCAAAGTTTGCATGAATCTTTCAGCCTTCCCATTAGCCTGGGGCCACCGCAGGGTAATTGTCTTGTGAGTGATGCAGAGGGAAGTCAGATAGGCAGCCATCTCCTGCCCGTGGAAGGCAATTGTCAGTTCACAGTTCTTTGATTAAACCATGAGTGGTCATTACCTTCTTTCATTTGGGGATCACCTCGCTGGCACTCAACGATGAGACAACCTCTACCTCCGGTTACTTGTAGTAGTCATCAATCATTGCAAACGTATGTCTCCCATCCGGCAGACTCCCAAAGTCAATGCTGGTACACTTCCAGGGACATTGCGGTCCTTTCTCACTCATAGAAGGAGAGGGAGGACTGGCCTCGCCAGAGGCCTGGCACCATAAACAGGACCTGACCACCTCCTTAAACTTTTCTTCTCTTAAGGGGAGCCACACTTTGGTTCACAATCGATTCTTGGTTTTAACCATGCCTTGATGTCCCGCATTGGCAAGTTGAATAACTCAATCCGTGAGGGCAGTGGGCATGACAAGGCGATGTTCTTTCTATATGGTCCCAGAGGAGCCCCACTCAGCTCTTGGCGAATATGATCTAAACTCTCATGAACAGTTTGAGCTAGAAGAGCATCCTACATCGCAAGCAGATACCCGGCTGAGTGATTGAACACCTACACCAATTGGTCAATCGCAAAGTGGATCGCTGCCCCCTGAGGGACAATAGAGGTCTGGGAGCTGGACACATTTGGAAGACAGGGTACGAATGACCTCTCTCCAAGCAGGTGTCCTGCCTGGGTAGAAACTCTACATGAGACCCTGGAGCTGTGGATCCATCAGACGGGAGGAGAAGTCATACCATGGGCAAGGCCATGGCAAAGTCGGTGGGAGCTCCGTTGCTGCAAGAAGAGGACTCCCTAGATCCCCCAACAACCGAACATGCTGCCTCAGTTGCCAATAGATCCGGTGCAGCAGCAGTTAGCCAAACTTTTGGAGGCTATAGCTGACACCAAAGCCCACTGCACCAAGACATTAGTACCTTCTAGGTGGGCCAGGGGCTCCTCTTGTCTGAACACCACAAACTCTCTGAAAGGGTAAAATCTGCAGAGTTGACAATTGCGGACCAAACCCCGCTGTAAGCAGCACTGTCGCACTAGGTGTCGGGCCTGTTGGCCAGAGTGCGCACACTCTAGCGAAGAGTGGAAGATAGAGGGCCACAATAGAAGGAATAACATTAGTGTGGTGGGTCTGCTGGAGAAAGTGGAAAACTGAGACATGATAGGCTACCTCGAAGTATGGCTTCAAACAGTAGTCACGCCTGAGGGGCTGTCCGTACACTACTCGTTGGAGAGACCTCATTAGATCCCGGTAAGACCTACGGCCCGGGGGGCCGCGGCGCCCAGTGGTGGTCAGGATGTTGCACTACAAAGACAAAGAACTACTCCTGCAGCGGGCATGTTCAGATGGTTCATTCCTGGTGAACAATAGCAAGGTCTCCATCTTCCCAGATTATACACTGGAGGTCCAAAGAAAGAGGGCAACATATCTGGAAGTGAAGAAAGCTCTGCGAGACGAGGAGCTTCAGTATCCATTAATGTACCCAGCCGGCTTTCGCATCTTACTAGATGGCCAATCCCACTTCTGTGATGACGCTAAAATGGCGTGGGACTGGACAGAGACATACAAAACCATTGGGTGAAGCAAGACACTCCCAGAGATTACCCGGCAGAGATAACAGAAAAAGGCCCCGGAGAAGCCCTGGTGGGAACAACCGAAAAAGCCCAGCCCATTTGTTGGGATTTCTCATACTTGTCACTGCATTCTGTATAGAGTGTTCCCTGCGTGGAACACATGTGTTGATTCTATTCTCGGCAGTTGCTGCCGGGGAGCTGCTGTGACTGGACTGAATAAAGCTCCTCTTACCTTTCATGGCCTGAGTGATGCACTTCTTTTCAGTGGCGACGGATGGTTCCAGTTTCCAGCCTCCCCACTATTGAGGACGATTCCTTCTGTGCTAATCCGGTCTTCCTGGCATTTTCGGGCTCCTCCTTACTTGATGTTTTGCTGGGAGTGGATCCCAGTTATTCAAAGCCCGCCCTCAAGTTATTCCGGTCTCCTGTTGTGTTCCCCATGCCTGCCGACTACCGGATGTTCCTACAGCGTTGAAAAGGTACTTTTTGTCTCTTTCTCTACGCGATCGAGCCGTTGCTCTGCTCTCGCGTTGCTACGTGGATCCTGCCTGACGCCATCAGCGTGACATCCCACGTTGCGTGCGGCCATTTTGAATTGCTTTGTGTAACCTAGCAACGTAGGCAACGCTCGCACGATGCGCACAGCTGTTCAGCGCTTCACCACTTTCATCGCTGATGCGCACAGCATGTCTTGCCAAGCGTTTTGCTTTTCATTTCAACGCTGATGCGCACAGCAGTGTCCAGCACTTCATTATCTTCATCGCTAATGCACACAGCAAGTCTTGCCTAATCAAAGCGTTTTGCCTATCATTTTCAAAATCGATGTACACAGCAATGTTTTCTTGGTGTGTTGTGTACAATTTTGTGTGATGCACAAATTTTCTTCAATTTACAGATTAATTCTTTGCACACCATTTTAAATTTTACATGCTGAGTTTCCTTATCGCTGATGTGCACAGGTTTTCAATTCATGACTTTATTTAGCAATCTGGACAATTTTAAATAGCCTCATTGGAGATACATTTTTGTGTGTTTATTGTTGGGGCAGCAACTCACCCACGCAATGGATCGTATTTTGGCCCCTCCTCCTTTCTTACAAACTGCTGGCACACCTTCTGTACCATGGGAACAATGGAAGTTCACTTTTGAAGCGTATTTAGAGCTATTGATGGTGACACCTTTACCTGTAAAAAGAAAAAAGCCCTGCTCATTTATAATCTTGGCACTGAAGGCAGAAACCTTTTAAAAACTTTAACTTTAGAGGTGGTCAGCACTACAGTTAGTGGTGGTGATGCTGGTGATTCACTTCTAATTGATGAATATGCCTCGTTAGTGAAAACCCTCGATAAAAGGTTCTCTCCCAAAAGGAATGTTGTGCTGGAACGTCATAAATTTCTTCAACGGGCTCAAACACCTGGTGAATCTATTGACGATTTTGTAGCAGCGCTTCGCATACTGGCAATTAATTGTAACTATAGGGAATTTAGGGATGAGATCATACGTGATCAACTTATTGAAAGGACTTCCAATAAGAAAATTCAAGAGAAGCTACTTGCTTCTGGTGATCCTGACTTGGAGACTGCTCTCACTCTGGCCAAAAGTATTGAGCATTCTCAGTTTTGTGTTAGAGAAATGAGTTCTTCCTCTCCTTCCACGTCCTCCTCTTCGGTGGAAGTTAAACTCTTGAATTCCAGACCTCCTTCTAGACCTAAAGCTAGTGCTTTGCCTAATGTTACTCGTCCTGTTCCAGCTAATGTTCCTTCCAGAACCAAGTTTGTGCAAAATGAATTAATGTGTTTTCGTTGTGGTAGTAGGTCACATTTGGGTTCTGCTAAATTTTGTTTTGCTCTCAGTCAAACCTGCTACAAGTGTGGGAACAAAGGTCATTATTCCCATATGTGCAAAGCTGCTTCTCCGAATAAGCCCATTCACTCTGTAAAGAATATTTCAGGGGAATCCGATGAGGAATGCTATGAATTGTTGATGCTGTCTTCTTCGCAAAAGACCGGCGTTGTTGAACTGTCTGCCTTGTCTGGTCTTCGGAAAAGGAAGTCTCCTTCATGTTTGATAGCTGTGGATGGAGTTGTCTGCAAGTTTCAGCAGATTCCGGTTCTCCGTTCACCTTGCTGAATTTTGCTGATTTTAGTAAACTGACTGGTGCAGATTTGGAACCTTCCAGCATTAAGATTTTTGCTTACAATGGGAAAAGGGTAGAGGTTTTGTGAAAATGTTCTGCCAAACTGGAATTTCATACCGACCATACCACTAGTATTGTATTCATAGTCCAGGATGGTACCAATTTGCTGGGGTGGGACGAGCAAGGTGACTTAAACATCATTTTGGATCCCAACCATCCAGACATGGTGATTTCCCGCAGCGAATTATGTGAGTTTTACTCTTCAGCTTCTGCATCATCTAGGGCACTGGCTGTGTCTCAAATATCTAATACCAAGTGGGCGCTTATGTTTCCTGAAGTATTTAGCGGGGAGTTAGGGAAACTCAAAGGTTTTCAACACTGTATAATTTTAAAAGAAAATGCCATGCCTGTTGCCCACAAGGTGCGGAAAGTGCCTCTGAGTCTACGTGCAGAGTTGAGGAAGGAATTAGAACGTCTGTGTGCTGCTGGTGTGATCGAGCCAATTGAGGGTTCCGAGTGGCTCGCTCCCATAGTTTTGGCGAGGAAATCCGACAAATGTTTGAGGATGTGTGTTGACCTGCGCGATCTCAATGCAAACATTTGGATTGACCGACAACCACTCCCAAACATAAACGAAATGTTAGCTACTCTCGAGGGTGCCAAATTTTTCACTTCCCTCGATATTTCATCCGCATATCACCAGATTGAGCTGTGTCCAAATTATAAGCATCTTACCACTTTTGTAACCCCGGAGGGAGCTTATCGCTATATTCGCATGCCATTTGGTTTAGCTTCAGCCTCGGCTGTTTTTCAGAGGCTGATGAACAACCTGTTCAAAAACATTCCTGGTGTTGTCTTTTTCCAGGATGACATACTGGTCCATGGCAAGTCTGAACTTGAGCATGATGAGCGTGTTAAACTTGTTATGAGCATTTTACGGTCCAGTGGACTAACTTTGAGGGAGGACAAATGCAAATTCCTTCAAGATGGAGTGGACTATCTGGGTCACCATATTTCCCAAGATGGTGTTGAACCAAAGGTCAAGATTATTGATGCCATTCAAAATGCTCCTGTTCCTGCGAAAAAGGATCAGTTACGTTCATATCTTGGTCTGGTGGAGTATTACTCCAAATTTGTTAAAAATTTCTCTTCCAAGACTGCTGCTATGCGTAGCTTACTCAAAAAGAATGCCAAGTTTGTTTGGGATGATGATTGTAGTAGCAACTTTAACGTCATTAAGCAAGAAATTATTGGTGCTCGCCCACTGAAATTGTTTAACATCAATGACTTATGCATTCTTTCCACCGATGTCAGTAATGTGGGGTTGGGCGCTGTCCTCATGCAGAGAAGGAGTGATGGTCGTGAGGAAACCATTGCTTTTGCCTCCAGAACTTTGAGGGGTGCTGAGGGAACATACTCTACCATCGAAAAGGAGGCTTTAGCAATGTGGTGGGGGTTTTGCATTTCAAGAATTTTCTGTGGGGCAGCAGGCTTATCTTGAGGATGGACCACAAGCCTTTGGTCGATTTGTTCACGACTAAGGGGGGTGGCAGGGCAACTCCACGGATCTCCAAATGGCAGTTCAATTTGCAAGAATTCCAATATCAGCTTGAGTATGTAGCTGGGGCGAAGAATTTGGTTGCCGATTGCTTATCCAGGCTACCCCTTTCCAATTGTGATGACAGTGTTGCGTGTGACGATTTGGAAGTCGTTTGTGCGGTTGGTTCTTTATGTGACTCTGTTGGGTGTGCTCTTTCCGAGTGTGAGTGGTTGGAGGGATTGCTTCAGATGATGATATGCAGATTGTTATAGATCTCCTCTGCAAACCTTGGCCGTGTGAAAAAGCTTGTCCTCCTGCTATTGTTCCTTACATGAGAGTTAAGGATGAATTGTCCCTTGTGGATGGAGTATTGAGAAGAGGGGGTTTATTGGTTGTTCCTCATTCGATCCGTGGTAAAATTCTTGGTCTGGCTCATGAAGGTCATCCTGGTATTCGTTCCATGAAACGTAGGGTGAGGCAGGATTTTTGGTGGCCGTCTGTAGACAAGGATGTTGAACATTTTGTTCGAGAATGCTGCGAATGTATTGTTAGTGATAAGTCACAGGTCACCCATCCTTTGCCTGTTGAACCTATCTTTGTGAAGAATGTTCCTTGGTCCAAGTTAGCTTTGGACATTGCTGGACCTTATGGTCTCGTTGGTTCAACTCCCAAGTTTATTTTAGTGTTGATTGACTATGACCAAGTGGCCTGAGGTTAGGTTTGTTGATTCTATCAGTTCTTCTGTGGTGATTTCATTATTGCGTGACATTTTCTCCAGGGAGGGTTTTCCTGAAGAGATAGTTTCCGATAATGGTACGCAGTTGGTTTCTGCTGAGATGACTTCATTTTTCAAGGAGGTTGGTATTAAACATATTTGCACGTCACTCTATCATCCTCGTAGCAACGGTTTGGTTGAGCGTTTCAACCGTGTAGTCAAAGAGCACCTTCAACTGGCTTTGGTGAATGGTTTGCATTGGCGTCAAGCGGTTAGCGACATGTTATGGGCTGTAAGAACCACTCCGCATGTTTCGACTGGTGTTGCTCCTATTACACTGTTGCGTGGTAGGGTTGCTGGTACCAAGTTGAACAAAGAATGGATGTCTAGGAAAGTTGTGGATGCCACTTGTTTAGCTGGTGTTGCTGATATCAAGGTTTCAGTTCAGAGCAAGTATGATACTAGATCGGACGTTTTGTCTTCTTGCAAGGTGAAGGTTGGTGACTGGGTGAGGATAAAGAAACCTAGGTTTCTCCGTAAGGGGGAGTCGCGGTTTTATTCTCCCAAGAAGGTGTCTGCAGTGAAGCATCGTGTGGTGGTGTTGGAGGATGGTAGGGTTTGGAGCAAGAGTATGGTTTCCATTATGCCTGGCTTTATGGTTGAGAGTGTTTGCAAGCGGTTAGGGGTGAGTGTTTCCCCTGCTTCTCCTAAGGTGAGTGGTGTTGTGCGTTCTCCTGTTTGTCTCTTGCCCGCAGAGGGAAGTTTCCTCCAGGGTCTGATCTGTTCCTGCGAAATTTCAGGACTATATGATGGGGTAAAGCAATGTTGTCTTTTTACTTGTGTCTATTTCTCTTCTCTGGTTGCCTTTTTGTTTTTCATCTCTTTTGCTTCTGTCTTCATCCTTCCTTTGGTTCTTTCTTTTCTCTTTTCTCTCTTTTCCTCTTTTGTTTTCTTTATGAAGAAAGGGAGGTGTGTTGGGATTTCCCATACTTGTCACTGCATTCTGTATAGAGTGTTCCCTGCGTGGAACACATGTGTTGATTCTATTCTCGGCAGTTGCTGCCGGGGAGCTGCTGTGACTGGACTGAATAAAGCTCCTCTTACCTTTCATGGCCTGAGTGATGCACTTCTTTTCCCCATTGCAGACCGAGAAAGAAAGGGCAGCAACATTGTGAACGATGGCCGAGATAGTGAAAAGTGCTGGGACCCCATTGAAAATTGGTTCAGCTAAAGAAACGGAGGGCTCGGAGTCCGAGGCTTCTGGGGTCAGTAGTGTGGTGCCACTGTCGGTAACCCCTGGTACTGCAGATGACCTAATTTGATCAATAGTTGGAAAGAAGATGGGACACGGTGGGACAAGAGGGGAGACGGATCCTGTGGAGTCTGACCTGGCTCAGACTGTGTCTTGGGCTGATGCAACAGGGTGAAATGCCAAATTTGCTATACTGGCTGTTTCCCACCCCACCCCAAATGGGTGGATTTGATGATGGTTCCTGTCCTACATTGGTGGTTAGTGACTTGGGCAAAGCTTTGGCAGCCAACAGTTGTCGAGCTGCTCTGGTATAAGGGAGTTATAAGTTATGGGAAGTTGGATTTCTATGCATTGTTGTTTTTCTGCGCTAGATAGGGATGGGCATTTAGACACGGAAGTCGCTTATGGGGGTGTTGTGGGAAACTGTGCAGTCCAAGTTACTATTGATCATGGCGGCTGAACCAGGGACTATTAAATTCCTCACCTGGAATATAAGGGGTCTGGGGTCAATGAATATGAGATGTGCATATCTACTTGACGAGGGAGAGGGATCCAAATTGCCTTACTCCAAGAAACACATCTCATACAGAGTGAAATTTAGAAATTGCATAAATGGAGAGGACTGATATATGCAACAAATTACTCTGCCTTCGCTCGGGGTGTCCTGATATGGATAAGGCCAGGGGTCCCCATAGATGTTGCCAGTGCCAAGATTGCCAAGGAGGAGAGATATGTGCGGCTTTCTGGGAAACTGTGTGGCAGGGACATCACCATTGGCAGTATCTATGCCCCATACCATGACCAGTCAACTTTCCCGTCGGAACTTTCTGCCCAATTAACAGACCAGATGCAAAGGGTAACAATATTAGGAGGGGATTTTAACTATGTGAAGGAGGTAGAGTTAGATCGCTTGCACCCCCCTCTTCCTGGGACCCAGCCACACTGCATATCAACGGGGTTTTAGGAGTGGAGTAATCATTATGGACTGGTTGATGGAGGCTGAAGCATGTCACAATACGGAATACTCTTTCTTTTCCCCCCTTCATCTGTTACATACTAGGATAGATTAATTCCTCTGCTTTGTAGACTTCCACAAGACTGTCACGCACACTGTGTATCTGGGGCGTACCTTCTTGGACCATAGCCCGCTGCTCCTGCTCCATCGAGCCCCTAGATAACTAGACCCCTGATCCCAATGTGGAGGTTTATACCTGCGATGCTAGAAGATGACCCCTTTTAAAGAGTCAATGGGCTCCTGCATCGACTTTTTGCGCTACAAGCGCGCACTCTGCCTCCACAAAATTAATTAAATGGGAAGCACTCAAAGTGGTGGTCTGTGGGCAATGTATGAGTTCTGACTCATACATTGCCCACAGACCACCACGGTCTGCCGTGGGGGTGTGGAGAACCCTATGCAGAAAGCTAGATGAGCTTGAGAAGCACCTGCATACACTCGACAACATTCAAGGGATGGATGCGATGGCACCAGCGACCCTCTTAGATGCCAGATCCTTATATAATGAAACACTGGAACGCTTATGAAAATTTGACCATAAGGGTTACCTACCTAGAGTACATGACGAAGAGGGTAAATCAGGCAGACTGCTAGCTAGATTGATCAATCCAAAAACACAAGGGTCCCACATCGCGCACATCCATTAATACTGCGGGCACGATCTTGTATGAGCCTGAGCAGGTTAATGCCTTCTTCCTGGAATATTACGAAGGGCTATACACTGCTCCATCCCCGCCCTCCCCCCTCCAAGACACAGTTGGGGAATTGCTGATGCGCTTTCAACTATCAACCCTAGACAGAGAACACCAGGAATAACTAGGTGGCCTGGTGACACTGACCGAGGTAAGACAAGCAAAGCATCAATGGCCAGAGGAAAGACACCGGGCCCAGATGGCCTCCCCAGGGAGTGTTATTCTACCATTGCCTCTGAACTGGTGCCCGCCTAGAGACCCTGTATACTAAGTCACTAAGTCTGGGACGACTCCTGGACTCCACACAAAGCGCCATAGTAATCCCGCACCCCAAGTCAACTACCCCAGGGCTCTTGAGTAGAAGACTGCAGACTCAAGATGGATTTTAATATCTTAAGCAAGTTACTTGCACTGAGATTGCTCCCTCATTTGCTGGCACTAATCCACACAGACCAGAATGGGTTCATTCCTTTGCGAAATTCCTCATATATTCTGAGGAGACTCTACTCCATTCAATACCACTGAGGCCAAAACGCACAAATAGGCAGAAATACTATTGATAGACCTTGAAAAGGCTTTTGATACAGTTAGCTGGAATTGGGGAGGGCTGGATTAAATGGATTAAAATATTATATGCCCGACCAACTGCGAGAGTCAAAACAGGTGGAGCAGCTTCCGCCCAATATGTTATTTCTCGTGGCATTAGACAGGGTTTGTTGTTGTCACCTGTATTGTTTGTTCTGGCAATGGAGCCGCTTGCGGCTCTGTTTTACTAAGGGGGGACTGGGATGGGGTTGCTACTTGATGGGCGACAGAACATTATCTCCCTATATGCCGATGACCACCCGGTCTATTTGAGCGAGGCGGTGGCCGGGTCTGGTACGGCTGTGGGTCACTTGGATAGATTTGCCACCCTGACAGGACTGCAAGTTAACAGAAATAAGACCTACCTCTTCCCAATCCCTGGGCCATTGACGAGACCCTTGGCACTCCGGAAGGACATTAACTGGGCCCAAACCACATTTAAATACTTTGGTTTACATAGCTATCCCTCTTTGATAGATATGTGCCAGGGCAACCTGAACTGAGCCGTTTGTTCGCTCAGATCCTGTGTAACATTCTGGAGCTCACTGAAACTGCCAGTAATGGCGCATACACACATCCTTTGCTGCATGCATTGCTCACCCTGGGAGATGCTAAACACCAGGTGAAGTGGGTTTATAAGACACTAGTAGAGCCATCACTGACACCATTTCCCAAGCCAAGAGACTGCTGGAAAGAGGCCCTAAATAGGCAACTCACTGATCAGGAACGGGAGGGAGTTGTGGTTTGCCCCAAGTCAGTATCCCGCAATACAAGACTGAAGTACATCCAGTTCATCTATATACATATGACTTACCTGACTCGACACAGGCTTCGAAAAATACACGGAGGGGAGATGTGCGAGTGCCCGAGGTGTGATCAACAAGATGTGAACACTTCTGGTCTGAGGTAGTACAATTGATAGAGTAGACTCTGGGGAGGGCTCTAGATAGCACTGGGGAGGGAATCTGGATGGCACTGTGGAGGTATGCCTGTTGGGCCCATTTCCCTGACCGCCGAATCGAAAAGTAGGAAACAAATGTATCAATCTAGCCATGGCTTTCGCCAAAAGATAGGTGGCAATGGCTTGGAAGTCCAACAAAGGACCATAAATAGAAAGTTGGAAGCAAGACCTTACGAGGTGGGCTGAAGCTGAGTAAAGGGCACTCTCCAGGGAAGAAGCAAGGGGTGTGCGCAGGTGGCCATTAGCAGAGCAGTGCAGGGAACTAGTGAGGGCCTAATACTAGGAAATGAGGAACCAGACTAAGATGGAGCCACAGGGGCACCAGCCAGAACACCTGAGCCTACATACAATAGAGGGAAAACAATGACAACCATCCATGTCCGTTGAAGGTAAGAGCGGTGGGGCCGGCTGGGGGGGGATTTCGAGAGAAGACCACAAGAAAAAATTAAATAAATAATTATTTTCTTTCTTGGCTGTCCCTCGAAACTCCTCCCCCTCTCCCCCACCCCCCCCAAAGCCGGCCCCACCGCTCTTACCTGCAGCGGCCGCAGCTGATTACAACAGTCAACAAGCACTAAATAAGTGGGGATCCATAGCACTTTGAGGGCCATGGGTTAAGATCCCACGCAGTTGCCACTGGTAGATAACTGAAACTACCCCTCACCTAGCGAGGACCCTGCTCGCCCACCTGTATACCCCAATAAATATACCAGCAATAGGACACCCGCAAACGGAGATAAGTGACCCAGTTAGTAAAAGTTAAAAGGTTCTCGGTTAAGTTTATGGCTGATTCCCACATGATATTTGAGAAGTAAGACTACAACTACAAGGTAGACATACAGCGAGTTTATTATGAGCCTAATCCAGTTGGAGGACAATAGATCCTGAAATAGCAGACCAGAGATATAGGTATGAAGGTAATGCAGTAAAATGAGTAATGTTGAATATAAAGCATTGAGTGCCTAAAAGCTGCCAAGTCGTAAAGTATACTGATGTAAATATGTAGTGTGACATCCAGACTGATCTGCAACCGTCCTGTAATGTAATGATTATATTTTTGGAAATGCCAATCAATAAATGTTTTAAACAAATGATATTTATTTAATAGTTTTATAGAGCGCAAACCAGACCCGTGAGGGTATCAGAGCACTTTACAAAATTGAGGGGGAGGAATACAAAGCGTAAGGAGGGGAGGAATCAAATTGGGAGAGATAGGGATACATTATAGGGGAGGAGCATGCAGTCTAAAGTCCAAGCTAGATGTGGGATAAAAATTAAGGCAGGTAGATATAATAACCAAAAAGCTACATTATACAGGAGGAGCATGCAGTCTGAGGTCCAAGCTACTACATGTGGGATACAAATTAAAGCAGGTAGTTATAATATACAAGAAGGCACGCAGTCTCAGTTCTTGGGGGGGATGACCAGGAGTGCAGAAAAATGTATCAAGCATGGAGGCTGTGGATAATGCCGCGGTGGAGGGTGGAACATGTTGATGAGGTGATTGTGAAGTATTCATTAGATGAGGTATTTTCCCATTAAGAAAGTTTTGGTCTCCTTCTTAAAGTGTGCCAAGGACGGAAGTCTTCTGATGGTGGGTGGGAGAGAGTTCCAGATTCTTGGAGCGGCCCTGGGGAAGGCCCAATTGTAGGCCTTTTTTTTTTCTCCTGGATGCGTGCTGGTTGCAGCAGCAGGTCTTTGGCAGATCGGGAATCTCTGGCTCCTCCGAATATCACGAGTTTCTGTGCGAGAAATGTAGGGGACTTCGAGTACAGAGCTTTGTGAGTAATTGTATTCTGGCCTCTATGGGAAGCCAGTTCATAGCTTTGAGGTGGGGAGACACGTGGTCAAATTTTTTTGCACCTGTTAGGAGTCTGGTGGCAGTGTTGAGGCTGACTTTCAATGGGGCCAGAGAGTTCATGGGTAGCCCTGCAAGAGTAGAGCATCCATATTCAAGTCTGGAAATGACTAGAGCTTGGGTTTCTGTTTTAAGGTCGGACACATCGAGGAAGGGATTTAGGTTTCTTAGGTAGCTCAGGCGGAATCTGGCCGTTTTGGCCATTGAGTTTATATGGCCACGCATATTCAGGCTGCCGTCAAGGGTTATTCCAAGAGATTTCGCCGAGTCAACAATGGTAGGAGGGCAGTTTAGAGCAGTGATGGTCTTGATCTATTCCTGGATGTCTGAATTAGGTTTGGGTGGGGAGATCAGAAGAAATTCAGTTTTTTTTTTTTGTGTTTAGTTTAAGCTGGTTGGCGGTGAGCCGATGGACTGTCTGCTTCAGGGCCTCATTTAGGGAGAAAATGTCCTCAGTGGAAGAGATTTTTATGTAGACCTGTGTGTATCGTCTGAGTACATAAGGTAAGAGACGTTGGCGGCACGAAGCACCTCGGTGAAAGGTTCAAGGTAAAGGTTGAAGAGGGTAGGGGAGAGGGTTGATCCTTGGGGGACTCTAACAGTAACCGGAGAGGGGGCGGATAGATCACCGTTGATGAGGACTCTCTGTGAGTGGTTTTAGAGGAAGGATCTAAACCATTCAAGGATGGTGCCCTCCAACCCCATCTTGAGTTTGAGGCGATCTAGGAGAATTTCGAGATTAACCATATCGAAGGCGGAGGAAAGGTCTAGGAGGATTGGGAGACCGATTTTGCCTAGGTCTAGGGCTTGGAGGGCGTCATCCACAATGTGGAAGAGGGTGGTTTCCTCGCTGTGTCCAGGTCTGAAACCGGATTGGAAGTCCTCTAGCAGGTGAAAGTTGTTGATGTGTAGGCTTAGCTGTTGTTGCACACATTTTTCCAGAACTTTGGCAAGGAGTGGGATGTTGGATATGGGTCTATAGTTGTCAGCGGAGGCAGGGTCCAGCGTGGGTTTTTTTAGGATGGGGACCACTTGGCCAGCCTTGAGCGAATCCGGAATTGAGCCCTGTAGGAGGGAGGCGTTGATTATTGAGGTCCAGGAAGGGACGATAGCCTGAGAGGCGGCAGCTAGGCAGTTAGAGGGGAGAGGATCATTAAAGTGATTGTTCGGTTTTATGGAGGCAAGAATTCTCGAGAGAGAGATCGTCCTAGATTTTAAAGTTGGACCAGTGCAGAGTGATCATCATAGATTTTAAAGTTGGACCAGTGCGCTAGGTTTTTGGGTGAGGTTTGGGAGGACAACGCGGAGAGGAGAGGTGGAGCTGGCAGATTTTGATTTTGGTGGTGGGTTGCGTATTTAAGTTAATTTCCAAGGGCAGAGATTTTGTAGCAGAAGAAGGAAGAGAAGTCCTCGCTTGATATTAGGGGTTTAGGTGTTTCTTTAGAGGTTTACGCTAGTTTGTTGGATTGGTGTTTGACCAAGTCGAACAGGTTGCAAGGTCGATTTTTGGCGTTCTCCAGTTCAATTCTGAAGAATTATTTTTGTGTTGAGGATTTTTCCTATTGTAGGCATTTCTGACCTGTCGGAGAAGTTTTAGATGTGCTGCAGATGGGTGTTGTTTCTAGATTCATTCAGTCTGTTGAAGGGATCTCCTCTCCTTGTTGAGGGATCTGCTGACCAGATATAAACTCTCCATGACACGTCTGGCTTCCAGGGTAAGCAAAATCCAGTCCTTCCTGAACTTCTGCCACTGGTTAGTTTTTATGGCCTCCAACGCTTTGTGAAGACATTTATCTTGGCTGGTAACTTGTCACAGGACTTCCATGGAGAGTGGAATAGGGCAAGATTGCGCTGTTACATACTGGACATACTCTTCCGTCTCATCGGCATCCGATTCTTCTTTAGGAGTGGCCGCTCGAAGATGTTGAGACAAATAGTCTGCAGGGTTATGAGATCCAGGATGGTACTCCACCTGACAACTGTACTCCTGATGTTGGAGCATCCATTTTTCAATTTGCAGAGGTGGCTTAGCAGCAGTGCCCTCGAATAAAGGAATGAGCGGCTTTTGATCAGTTGTTACTATGAATGAGTTGACATGTACATACAAGTGGAAAAGTTGGCATCCCCAGTGAATGGCTATCTCTTCCTCCTCAATTCTCTCTGCGCCGTGTTAATTAAAGAGCGACTGGCGAACACCACCAGGACCCAATCATCCTCTTCAGTGGAACGCTGCATCAGTACTCCCCCTCCCCCAAACCTTTGGAGGCTGCATCCACTGCGTTTGTGGTGTCCTTTTGGGAGTCAAACTAGGCCAAGGTAGTCTAGGACAAGAGGACATACTTAGTGGCTTGAAAAGCAGCTTCTTGTGCAGGGCCCCACGACCAGGGGAACTGACATTTTGGTGATTTCACGTAGGTGCTTCATCATGGTTGTAAGGTCATGAATGAAACAGCAGCAATAACTGACCATCCCTAAAAAACTGTACAGCTCCATCACAGTGGCGGGAGCAGGAGCTTCCTTAATATCTCGGACTTTGTCTGGATCCGGTTCACTCCTGCAGACGAGAACACTTATCCAAAGAAATGCAACTTTTGCTGTAAGAACTCTCATGTGTTGTGGTGAAGTGTCAGACCAGCCTCTTGAATCCTCAGGAGTACCTTCTTCTATCATCGCTGACACCATCACCACCAGGGAGGCCAGCCAAAAGATCCTGAATAGTGTTCTGAAACACCTCGGCCAAACGGGAGATCCCGTAACTTAAATGTCTGTAGCTCCTCAGGTCTACATGAGTTGAAAAATCTTGTGATTTATTCCGACTCCTTATCCAAGACTAACTGGTGATATCCCGAACGCAGATCTAGGTTCAAAAACCAGATAGCTCCACTCAATTCTCCAATCAAGTCGTCAATTGTGGGTGTTAGATGTTCCCTTTTTATCGCATCATTTGGCATGCGCATGTCCACACATTTGCACCTCAACAGGCTGCTTGGGTTTTTGGATTACCATGATTGGCAAGACCCATGGGGAAGATCCTGTTACTTTTTCGATTATGCCGGCAGCCTCCAGCTTCGTCAATTCTTTTCCCACTAATCAGACCCCCCAGGATATAGCGGCATGGATTAGCAAATTTAGCGGCACAAAAATGGAAATTTAGCGGCACAAATATAGAAATTTAGCGGCAATTTAGCGGCATTTTATTTGGCGGTTTTTCCTACAACAAACACAGATATCTGTGTGTGTTGGTCCCTGGTGTGTCTGTGGTCTGTGTGTGTTGGTCCCTGGTGTGTTTATGGTCTGTGTGTGCTGGGCTCCAGTGTGTTTGTGGTCTGTGTATGTTGGTCCCTGGTGTGTTTGTGGTCTGTGTGTGCTGGTCCCTGGTGTGTTTATGGTCTGTGTGTGCTGGGCTCCAGTGTGTTTGTGGTCTGTGTATGTTGGTCCCTGGTGTGTTTGTGGTCTGTGTGTGCTGGGCTCCAGTGTGTTTGTGGTCTGTGTGTGTTGGTCGCTGGTGTGTTTGTGGTCTGTGTGTGTTGGTCCCTGGTGTGTTTGTGGTCTGTGTGTGCTGGGCTCCAGTGTGTTTGTGGTCTGTGTATGTTGGTCCCTGGTGTGTTTGTGGTCTGTGTGTGTTAGTCGCTGGTGTGTTTGTGGTCTGTGTGTGATAATTACGGGTGTGGAGTTTCCATCCTGCAGTTCCTAACGAGGGCTTCAGATGGCACCTGAGATTGTTTGGTTGATGCTTTGTGATCACTTTGGCAAATTGTTTTAGCTTGGCAAATGTACGAACCATGTTTCACTTTCTCCAGGTAAATACAAATAATATTGCTAGCATGCAATGCAGGTTTTTATTTATGCAAGTAATAACAGATGCCAAGTGGAAATCGTCATATTTACTATCTGATGTCATCTGGAACAGACATATTTTTTGCGGGTATTCCAGTGTACTTGCAGGAGTAAAAAAGGGAATTACTTCCTTTTGAAGCGGTCATCGAAAATGCTCTAAAAGGATGTGAAAAAAGAATTAGCATGTATCACAACATTAAACATATTGTCCCTGGCGCCAACCCAGAAGAAAGAACTGAAGCACATTTTCAATAATAACAAAATGGTGCCAACGGCCTAATCTGCATCCGTATAAATACTGTTTGGCGTTATTACAGTGCTACGGCCCCAAAGTGCGCCAGAAATTACACACCAGGCACATGGCGCCCCCTGCTGATCTCCAGCGGCAGTGAAAGTGTCATTTTCCCAGGCTTCTAATTCTGTCTCGCCTCCGCAGACAGCAAAACTCTAATGGCTGTGGTCAGCGAGTTTTTTTTTATGGACAAAGGCGGCGTTTTAGGTTTTCGCATCTGCAGGAATCGGGATATTTTTATGGCGCTGTGTTTTCCATTTCTTTAGCTTACAGACTTTAATCTGCTTTCACTTCACTGTCGCATGGAAACCACCACAGCTTCTATTTATCCACCGACCACTATATACAGGGAGTGGAAAGTTTATTGAGCAACTCGGCCCTCTCCCCTCGATTATGGGATCAGCAGAGAGCACCCCTGGAGGGTCCCACAGAGCGGCCCCTCCCCAGATGGCTCTTTCCACTAGAGCCCTCACCCCTCCGCAGCCGGCCCCGCCCCCTTGAAAGGGGTCTGGATGTCAAGATTCCGCAGGCACTTTAGTAAAAATCCCGCCATTTTTACAAAAGTGCCGATTTCGCGGGCACTTTTGAAAAAATCGCGGCATTTTCACGAAAGTGCCGATTTCGCGGCAAATCGCGATATCCTGGAGGGTCTGACTAATGGTCGCAGATGGAACGCAGTAGGCCACTGACGTAAGGCTATGGGCTGCACAAACTGATCGATATACAGATGGATCTGCAGATGGATCACTTTGTCTTTCAGGTACTAAATTCCTTCAAAGACTGCAGGAAATTCTACCAAGAGGTGCGTGATGGCTTCCTGATGGATTCCAAAAGCAAAGGTAACCATGCCAAGGTCTTCAGCCACCCTGCATCCCTGGAACATACCATCGCCTTCTTCTGGAACATATACCTTTTTTTATTAAACTTTGTTTACCATTTTCACATTGATACACATCAAAACGGCATATTGATTACTCATTGCAACAATACAAAATACATTGTTTTTGAAAAGTGGACTAGTACATAATGCACATTGTAGTCCAGGGCAATTCCGCAACATATACTTGAGATTCCACGGACTTGGAGCCATAGGTAATGGTCATCTTAAATTTACTTTGCATTACAATAGGTTTATCTCGGCCATATGCTAACACCTGGATTGTTGCAGGATCCAATTAAGGAAAAGGTTTCAGAGTTCTGTAGTCCTCCGCAGACCTAATTGTTGCTTCAGTGTCTACAACGGTAGCAGTGACCTGATCTCCGACCTGTATCTGGCATTGTGGCAGCCGACGTGCGGTTTGAGCAGCGGGGCCAACTGTGAAAATGGAGTGGACAGCATGTTCTTCAGTGTTATCACATCCAGGTCGCTGCCTCCCCTTTTACTTCCGGGAGCGTGTTTACTGCTTTACTGCAAGGCGCTGTCCCAGATTAAACACCCCACCCCCCCGAGTGACACACTCATGAAAGTGAGTTTGCCAAACCCAGCACACTTCTTTCATCTCGCTGGGCATTCAGAAGGGCGATAGCTACTTCCACCACAATATCTGCGGGTTCGTGTTCCGGTGCTGTCTCTCCAGCCTTGTTTAGCTGTAGGATGTGATGTGATGGCATTGATGGGTTCACTCTTCACCGAGGCAAGTAAGGCCGCTTTCATGTGGGCAGCTAGAGCTCTGGACATTTCATTGGTCCTGCCTAGCGTTAAAATATCCTCTAGGGATTTTCCCGATACTTTTAGTATCCGCTCACAAAATGTTGCTGAGGCATACCCTTGTATGATCTGGCCTCGTATCTCCTAGTTTTCATTGGTAAACCCACATGGGCTGGGCAAGTTTCTTAAGGCAGGCATGGAAGACATCAATGGACTCCTCACCTTGCTTTCTTGCTTGACGAAATAGCAACCTCTCATAGTCCTGATTCGCCATTGGTTCGAAGTGCGCCGGGCGAGCAGCTATGAGGGTAAGATGTGTGTTGGGAGCTGCTTCACTAATGGACTCAGATATTTACAAAGGTCCCTGACCCCAAATAAATGTATGCATTGTCCACTTTTGTGGCTTCAAAGAAAATGGTACTCTTTCTACCCACTCCATCCATTTGGGGGCTTGTGCAGGCAGGGCACCTTCCACTGTGAAATAGCTCCACCGGCGCTATTGTCGCCATTATGTGGATTAGAATGGGGTGCCACTTGCATTGACTCTGGACTATCCACCCTCTTGAATGTGAGTTTTGTAGCTAGGTCATAGCCTTGTTCAATCTAGAAATAGCCAGCATGCTCCATCAGCCTCCCTCAAGCGTAATCCCAGGCACCACTGGCACGTCTCCACTGACCTCAATTATAGGCCCCGACACCCAGTCCATAATATTGTGTCTGCACACACTCTGCATCCAGGCCATTTGAAATGCACATATGCCAGGTTTATTGTATCAGACGTGTACTCCTGTGCTGCCATGTCAAACCCGGCATCCCCCCAGAGCAGGATTGTCAAAATTTCTGGGCAGCCAGCAAGGGCGCTGCACCCCCCGGCCCTCTCAACCACACGTGCCGCGGCCCTTGCTGCTGCAGGAATACCTTGGGCCGAGACGGCCGGCTGGAAATCCGGAGGCAGTCTACCCAAGCTGTGACATGCATCGGGGAACACCCGATGTTAGCCTTCTGTACGCCGGATCATTGGTAGCTGCACTTGAACCGTGGTATGAGCACCGCACACATCTGGATATCGCACGTGGCCCCACACAATCACAGGGACGGCGAGAAGTCATTGCCAATGTAGTGTTGTGAGGCGCATGTAATTCGTTTGCGTAGCTGATACTCAAAGCCTCGCAATGCAGCATTAACGGACACAGCAGATGAGATGCTCGGGCCCAGATGTTTACGCTGTCGTCCTGTCCAGCCGGGGTCATATTTATTAACCTTGCCCCATGTGGTCTAGAACCAGCACCATTAGGGGGAAACAAACCTACCACCCTTGTTTGGAGCTCAGTCAATTGACCCTAGACGCCCCTGTTACATCACAGGAGGACACTACATTGTGGTAGCTGGCCAGTTCTCATTTTCCACGCCATCAACTATCAGACAGTTTTCTCGGTATTCGAAGCAATAATTTAGCAAATGCTATTCCTTTTCTGCGTAAGGCCATTGGGCACATCTTTAAAACTGCTGGTGAGTGTTTGTTTGTTTTTGGGAACTACATAAGCCCACATTTGGATAAAGTTAAGAGTGCGATGGTGATAAAAAGGCAGCGCCTCCGCTTTAACTACAAAATGTATTCATCCAATCATTTACTCAGTCACTTTTCACAGCAAGGGTAGGCCAAATGTTCCAAGGTTTCATTAAAATAGTCTCCAAATTTCCCTGAATTTGATGTGGTTTATAAATATTACAAGAGGAGAAGAAACCGTTTCCCCCTTATGCAAATTTGACGACTCATGTCCACTACGCAGTTCAACTAGGGACACGGGGAGTCTCCGGTTGCCAACATTGCAATAAGGGAAACCAAGCTCAAATGCTGGCCTCGGCTCAACACAGTGTGGCTCTGGACAAAGCACTCCATCTCCCTAGGGTCGAAAAAAAGGAAACCACGAATAACAGTCTAGGTCTGTTGTAAAGCGCCCTAATGCTCTTGGCAACTGGTTCGCGCTATGAAAAAACTACATAAAGATCACAGATCTCCGGTATCCCCAGGTTTGAAGGTCAGCCCCCCCACGAATAACCTTTACACAAGTATCATTCTTCCCAGTTTTTCCGACAACAGCCCCCATTTTACACAACGACACTACAATATATTAGATGTCCCCAAATTAATGTTTAAAAAGTCACAATTTCACGACAGCGTCTATAAATATTTCTGAAACATACAACTGTGTCTCTGAACGGCCTGAAATATATGTTCAAGAATAGCCCCACCTCTCCCTTAAATGTAATGACACCAGGCAGATGAACTAATCGCTCTGGGGAATTTCAGAATACATTATGCAAAGGCATTTATTTCCCAACTTCCTTCCCTTCCGGGACCAACTGCAGAACGCGGAGCTCTGCCAGATCCAAGGTTGCAGGCGGCAGGAAGAACAACAACTATCATGTTCTCCTTGTGGAAGAACAGGTGCAGGGGCTGCTGCAGTGCCCGTTACTTCTGGCGTAAGAGACACACTGCAGTTTCACTAGTAACATGTCTTCGGATTGGTGAAGTGCACAAGAAGACGTTCATCTACTCCACCTCCTGCATATTTCACTCATTCTGAAACTTAAGTTGACTTTTCTTTATGACCATCCATTTACTCATGTATCCCTTTACCCATTCTTCTATCCACGCATCTATACAATCATCAGGGTACCTCCACTTGTTATGGATCCTCTTTACTGCACACCGTGACACCCCCCCCCCCCCTTGTTGCCCGCTTACACCGGTTTATTGTTTTACCCTCCTGGGCGCAATTGTCCGGCATTCTGCGACCATACATGGTTTTTGTTTTGTTTTTTTCTCTCTACCTGATATTGATATTGCATTTATGGTCTTCCTTCCATCATAGTGTAAAGCTCTCTGATATCCTTCGGGATCTTGTTCGCGCTATATAAAACTTGATAGATAAATAAATTTGTCTGTCCATCCATCAACTCCATCTGCTAACCTTCTAAACTCCATCAACTCGCCTCTCTACTAAGCTATATAGGCGTCCACCCACCAATCATATCGTTCAGCCACTGGTCAACTCGCCAACTTTTAAGCTATACATCTAACTGCCCAATGCTAACAACACTAAAAGGAAATGCCTTTTATCCAGAAGGCCAACTCTCCATTCGTTAAATATATGTGTGGTATTGTCCACCCTTGCTACTCTAAGATTACACGCAATGACGTTTCGCGATCTTTTCAAGATCAAATAAGCTATATGAATATATCGGCAATTATTTTTTCAAAGTTATGTAAAACCGGCTCCATCTCAGGGTTGTTCCCAATCTTTTTGGTGCTATAAAATATTTTTGATCTCAATTTCTCTACAGGTATTTGTCTGTTTGCCATGTCTAGTCCATGCCTACTTTATTTGTTTCTCTTTTCTCTCTTGTCCCAGGATCTGCTCTTCTTTCTAGGTGTTCCTACTTTGTACTATTCATTTTCTCTCCTTTTAGGTCACGCCTGCTTTGATATTTGCAAAAAACCAATCGTTTTAAGTTTTTCACTTTGTGCTGCTCCTCTCACTTTCTTTGGGCGGGATGTTTACCCTCCTTGCCCTTTGCCTGCCCTTAAAACGCCAGTGTCGCCCCCTGCTCCTCTCTCCCTTTGACTTTCATTCATCATCTCTGACACTAACAGGGTTCACTTTACTTTTTCAGCAGTGAACCCGGGTGAGTGTTCCTTAGCACAGGGATGTGGAAAAGGGGCTCTATCACATCAATCCACATGCCTTGTGATGTAGGACATAGTTGGAGGTGCTTCTCCTAGCTGCAGTCTCCAGCTTTATTAAACTTTCTCTTCTCAACATCCTCCTCTCACTCCATCATGACTCGCTCTCCTACACATCTCTCCATTTTTTAATCTTCTCCCTGCCTAAACTTTGTCTCGCCACCGTAGCCCTTTTCACCATTCGCTCTGCATGCATCCACACCTTAACCTTCTCTTGTCTTACCACAGCATTTGTTGTCCGGGGAGAGGATGTGGGTTACACAACACAATTCCATAACACACCACATACCTGCAATACACACCACAAATTCCCACATCATGCCACAAAATGTAACCGCAGGACAAATACTACAAGCCCACAACATGCCACCACACAACACACAATACATTTCCACATAACTCCATAACACAAATTCACACTCTAAATAATTCCACTAGAGTTGATACCATTTAATTACTATCCACATATTTCAAAAGCATATCGTACCACATATTTCCACTACACAACTCCACACCCCACAATTCCACAACAAACCATTCCTAAACACATCTCAAACTCTCACTTCTACCAACCCAATCCTCTCTCCACCACAACCCACTGCCCTTCTTATCTCTCCTTTACACTGCCACTACCCCTCTCATCTCGCAATTCACTACCCCTTCTCATCCCACCTTCCCACTACCTGTCTCCTCTATACTACCTGGTCCCACATACTACCTTCCTCTGCCACCTCGCGCTGTGCAAAAGTCGACCTTTCGCCCTCCACCCTCTAGGTGCCCCTCGTACTTGTCGCTCTCTCTCTCATACACTCTCTCGCTCTTTCATGCACTTTTCACGCCACTCTAATATTCTCTTCAGGTCTTCAAGCACAGTTTCTTTTCTATGTTTTATCAACATTTCCACCCCTCCGACACATACTCTCCTCTTTTTCTTAAGCTCTCTTCTACATACACAGGCACTCCCTATTTCTGTGTGTATGACCTGCTCTCCCCTTTATTCTCTTTTTCTCACACACTGTTCTGCTCCTCTGCTAGAATGTATTCACCATTCGTGCACAAACTACCTATCCCTCTTTCTTCCATCTATTCTATGCAGCACTCGCACCTATCTATTCACCGTATCACATAATTCCAAAACACAAATGCACTATACACCACACAATTCAACCCCACACTATTCCACAAATAGCAGTTCCAATTCAACCCACATAGTTCCACTCCAAACCATGTGTATCTACTTAACTATGAAACACATCCATAAGACATTGTCATTTACAATACCAATAGCTGTAACTTTCGCAAATGCAACACTTTTTGTATTGCAAATGCTATTTGAACTTGGTAACACAGTATGGGCATTGGTTGAGCCTCATTAGTACCAATTTATTACTCGCACACCTTTAAGCCACAGAAAGATGATCAGTCCAACTTCGCAAAGGTGCTTCCACTGTGTGGCAACACGTGTTGCTGCATATTTTGTAATATTGAACCGTTTGAGCTAGAAACCATTCTTTTTTGGTTGTTAAAATCTGCAGATTATGAATTATGCTGCACATTTTTAACAATGCGAAAATCGCCGCACAGTCCCATAATTTCAGTGGCCTTTGTTTGTATACCATGAATGGAGTCTGCGTTTAGGTTCAAACATTGATAACTCCTCATTGCACAAATAGTCTGAATACTTTCAAATTGGCCGTAGTCTGGGGCAGCAAACCAATGTTGGTACAACTTTCAAGGTGCAGGTTTAAATTATGCATGTGTTTGGCATGTTTTACCTTGAAAACTTCCATTATGCTCCTCGTATGTACTCTTGCCTAACTCCATAGTGCACAAGGTAGAACCTTGTATTGCCTTCTGATTGCATCTGCAAAAGGAGCACTCTGCAAGTTTCCACAGGGTCCCTGTAAGGATATGCTGTAGACTTTCAGAGTTCCACACATAGTAGACTTTGCTCTTTTTTAGTATACCCAGTTTCCATAAACCTGAACTCGACACGCACTGGAAACTTTATAATAGGTCAGCTATTACTTTGTGCTGGGCTTTCCATAGGGCTGGTGATAAGGATACAATGTAAAGTTAATACTGCTGCAATTAACCTAATAATTAATGTTTTCCTGACTGGTAGGTCATGGCTCATTAGATTGTCTATTGGAGCACAGTCTGGTGTTAAATCAATGAGTAGTAAAAAAAGAGAATCTTGCAGCATGGGTAATCCACCTTGTAGTTTACATAAAATTGGTCTGTATTAATGTTTTTTTTTTTTTTACTGCATCATTGTATATTCTCGTTCTTTACACAAACATGAAAGGGAGTTCTACACAGGGTTGGAGTGGGCTTAGTAATCAGCCCGGGCACGCAAAAAAAAAGTAGCCCTCATTTGCACATTGCCTTTCCGCAAAACACTCCTTCGGCGAAGTTTTATATTCACCTGAAAACAAGTGATGCCACTTCGGCTCAGGCCCCCTGCGCCTGCTCAGTACGCACACATTAATTGGCTGGCCCAGCGAGAGAAAGGGAGTGGCACCTCTGCCCGTTGATAAAGGGAGGTAATGGACTCCCATCTGCGTTCAGAAAGGCACTCTGGCCCCAGTGGGCCGCTGGGGACCTCTGAAGACACCAGATACAGCCCAAATCTGCCCCCCCCCCCCGCACCCCCCCACGGGCTGCCAAAAAAAGCCGCCCACAGCTGGAAATTCGATACCAGCCCCTCTGCCACTGCCCGAGTGCCCGCCTTACCAATCCGACCCTGGTTCTATATTCTTATTGTCTCCCACCTGACGAATCTTGCTGACTCCATCTGAGAATTCAGCAGAAGGTTTCAGTTTCCTTTTAACCACAATCTGCTACTACTGAGCTGCAGCCATACTCCCCAGAGCCCCGAGATCCTGGAAAATTGTGTTTCTGCCTTGACATGCTGCTTCTAAACAGTTGTCAGAGAAGCCGCAGGAAGGACGTAATTTGAAAGAATCCATTTGGCTTCTTTCAGGCAAATAATTTTTGCTACGGAGGGCCGAATGTTCTAATATTTAAAACCGGGTTCCTTAAATTCATTTGTTACCAGCAACAGCTGTGAATAAACATTGGATTGTTGGAGTTCCAGGCTTCTACGGCAGGAAGCTCGGAGCACTCCATTGTTTTCAGTGGGGCTCCCAACATTCCAATGTTCTAATACGTTATGAAATCACTGGCGAGCAACATTGTAGGCTCACAAACAACCCTTCAGGACCACTGTGGTATACTTTGAATTGTTCTAGTTCACAGGGACACCACTTATTTATGTTTTTAAAGACTGCATGCTTGGATAATTTGGCTGGAGAACCTGTAACCATTGCTATAGCTCTAAAATTTTAAGTGGCATACATTTTATATTTTTCCACAGCGATTCAGTAGTTAAAGGCTTCATTGCTCGCGTGCAACAGAGTGAGCCCATTAACAAATAATAATGGGACTGTTGGTAAACATCTGCTCTTCCTTGCTGGACAATCATGAGGGATTAGGTGGAGGAGATACATGGCCTTTGCTTGGATGTGACGAGGAGCAAAGGGGTTACTAACCCTACCCCCCCCCCCCCACCCCCCCATTGGTTTCTATCTAGAAAATAGACTTTTGCACTCTTAATTAGGACTGGATATGATCTGTGAGATTCACCTGACTAGAAGTAGTCTTGTATGCTTTGCTTACATTCTGAAGTAATAATTGGTGGGATGCGCCTCAGTAGAAGCCAAGACAATATTTGCTTCACCCGGGAAGATGGGAAGAGCTGACCTGGTCACTGCTGAATTTCTGCCTGCTTATGAACTAAGTAGTGGGGCTAGAGAAAATAGTAGGCCTGGGAGGAATTTCTATTCCGCTGGAGTAATCTGATTAATTTAAGTAATCCTACAGTACTCTGAGAAAGCTGAATTACCAATAATAACCTCATTATGCCCGTTCGTGAAATTTGGGGGGCTGGGTGGGGGGGGGATCCTATCCCGCAAGAGTCGTTTAGAGAGCGTAAGTGGTTAAGAAAACAGTGATAAATTTCAGCTGGTCAAATTGGTAGTTCATACCGCCGCTACTCTTTTTAAAACTCCTCGACACAGAAGAAATCTGGACTTCTAATCCATCGCAGCAGGCACTTAAAACCCATATCAAAAGAAACGTCCGCCTCTGGTCCTTTCATTCGGACAGAGCCCAACTGGTGCAACGTAAGCACGCCTGGACAATTGTATCAGGATTTAACCAGGGATTATGGCACCACATCTGTCATGAATGTGAGAAAAACAAGGACCCCCTAGGTAGTGATTATTAAAAACTCCTAGGGCAGGGTAAATAAAGTGTATGCAAAAAAATCCTAGGCAGTCCTAATGGTAGACAACAAGTTATGGGACCCAATTATGACTAGGAACAGGCATGCAAAAAATATGTAATCATACGTGAAAGACAAACATGTTTTTAATATACATAATAAAAATCATATACAGAACTAGCATAATTCAGATTATATGACAGTGCAGAGTTAAAATTATTATATGCAATTGTTACATACAATGACACAATATACACTTTTAAAAAAATGATTAAAAAGACACCACAGAAAATACTCCTTCATTTTGTTAGTGGACACCCTGTAATAATCATCTGTGGTGTCTTTTTAATCATTTTTGTAAAAGTGTATATTGTGTCATTGTATGTAACAATTGCATTTAATAATTTTAATTCTGCACTGTCATATAATCTGAATTATGCTAGTTCTGTATATGATTTTTATTATGTATATTAAAAACAGGTTTGTCTTTCATGTATGATTACATATTTTTTGCATGCCTGTTCCTAGTCATAATTGGGTCCCATAACTTGTCTACCATTAAGACTGCCTAGGATTTTTTTGCATACACCACATCTGTCAGGTACCTACTCAGTGCTGTGGAAAAAAAGATATTTGGCCCTCAGAATGGGTGAATGGCCATTTCTGTATCGCCTGCCTAGATGGTGCTGTGCCAATCCCAACGTAACCTGCAGGGGTTGCGGGAGTAGAACAGAAACAATCGAGCATGTGTTATGCCTTTGTCCTGCAGTTCACAACGACCGAAAGATCTTGTTAAAGAGCGAATGGAACAAACTCTGCATTCGTACATGCCGTCAAGCTGTTCTTGCATCAATGAACCTGGATACTCCACAGCTTAACATCTGGTTCACCAAGTTCGTTACAGGAATGGCAAGAAAATGTATAAACAGCGAGACCCTGTAAGTCCTCAACGGTTACTCATCAAAAGACAGATGAATCCATGTGTTCCTGTTGTACTTTTTACCGATTTGTATAGTCCTCCGTACTACACAAGAGTAGCTGACCATGGCCCTGGCGTACGGGTTAACTTGTTTTCCTGTGCATCCCTGGAATCTTTCGAAACACTGTATGCAGGGGTTTTATTATATAAATGGAATTGCAACCCCAGGAACCTCACCACAAACACGGAACTATATGACCAGCGTTATTAATTATTGCTTCTTAATAGCAAATGTCGCCTGTGGCCCGAGTAGATGGAACAATTAGAATGGATAATTATGGTTTACAACTGCCTTCTTTAATTACTTCTTTTAAAAAAGGGGGGGGGGTCGTACTGCCTAGACGAGTTAATACATTTTTGTAAATAGGTTTTTAGGGGTTTAAATCATTTTCTGAGGAATTTTATCTTTCATTCTCATCGTGATGGTACAAATGTAAATATTTCAATAACTATTCTTGATATATGTTTTATTATGGACATATGTTCACCATTGTAATGATTTTTATTAATCAAACAAAGTATATACATTAGTGCTAAATGTTGGAAGTAAGTTGAGGGGAAATCCTATACCAAGTGCACAAATAGCTCGTTCGCTATTTATGTTCTCGTGCATTAGTGCTATTTTTTAACAGCCATTTCTGACATAAGAGGGCATTTTTTGAGGAAGTAAAATGGTGCTAAAATACAGAATTGCTGTTCTTGCGTAATTCCATGGAATCTCACAGAATCTTAGGTTAATTCTGTATGATTCTACGACACTGAATTACGAGTTATGCCCATCCCTAGAAAATAAGAAAATAGGTGTCTGACTTGTGTCCAGTGGAGTTTCTGGCCTCCTGTGGTTTGCCCATTGCTGTGGATGTTGGGTCCATTGGAAGAATGCCTGCTGCGTACCTTGTTCAGTCTGTATCAGGGATAACTTATATTTTTATTCATTTTTTTACCCCTTTTTAGGTCGAGCCTAGTGGCAGCATGCATTCGCTACTCGCTCTGCGAGGCATGCAGTAGTAGAGTATGCTGTGGAAGCCTCGCCTTCTCTCTGCCCATATTTTTGATTGGCTGGTGTCAATGTCCTTGGTAAATGCTGGCTTCTGATTGAAAATGAGGCTTGTTAGTCCCTCCTTGTTACAGCCCTGTCGCTATGTGTTGCCTCCCATGAGGACTGGATCTTTTACTTGTGGAGTTAGTCTCCTTCAGAAGTCAGTAAGCACAATTTTTTTTTTTTTTTTTTTTTTTTAATTTGCAGTGCTGCCCGCTTTCACTTTAGCGACTGCGCTTGTTTATTTAATTAATTTGCCGCACGGGCCGAAAAGGAGCATTTCTATTCACTACTCTAACAAGCAATTGCAATGCAATAGGTCTCGCATTTACATGAGTTTGAGCTACTGTTGAAAATTAGTACGTTTTGGTGAACATTATCTGCGCCATCTTGCCTCTTCCCCTGATGCCACACTTTTGTCGTGCGCGCCCGCCATTTTTTTAAGATGCCCCGATCAGAGCGAACCCTTTTGCATGCTGCTGGCCCCTGACATAGCCCTTCGCCTTCACTAAGCCTGCACGCTGACCACCCCCCTGCTTGCACCTGTCTTGAGTCATAAACCCCTCTTCGGCGCTGCTCTGCCCCAGGCCCTCATCCTGTTCCCAGCGCGACACCTCCCTGCTTCCCTTTCATGATCTCCGGCCCTTAGATGCAAACCCCCTTTTTCCCCGTGTGCCCGTTTTGTCTTCCCCGTTCCCAGGCCGACACCCAGCTCTGCCGATACCATTCCTTGCCCCTCCCCGTACAATAGAAAGCTTCCCCCATCAAAGGATCCCCGGGTTGATCAAAGCCCCCACTCCATGAGATCCGATCAAACCCCCCACATTCCGTGAATCGGCGGAATATCCAGCTGCGTGATACTCATCACCTGTTGTGACTAGGGTGGGGACTTCAACTGTAAATGTGTGTGGGAACGGGCTCAAAGGGGAGTTCCGGAAATGTCTTTTCCATACATCAAAGCTTTAACATGAATGTGTAATCTACAATAAAGTCATGAAACAGTGTATAAGAGGCCAGGCCTCAGAAATGTATCTAGAGCACCTCAGAACGATACCTTCTGTCCGTTTCGTTGTGTTCTCCTCCGGAGAGAATAAAAACCTTGTTTCCTGCTTTCCAGTCTCCAGCGCCTGCCTCTTCATTGATTAAATAACTAGAGGGTCACAGAGGCAATACCGCCGGGCAAATATCGATTGTCCCCGACCCGCATCAGGTTTTAACAATTGGCGTCCCAAGCGTGGGGCCCATCAGCGACTCGTGGATCCAGTGGGAGAGGTCCCGACGACAGAGTGAACGACTGCAACGATCGGGAGAGCTCTTGCCCAATAGACCCTCGTCTGGCAGCCGATCATCCGAACTTCACTAGTTCCGAACAGACCTCTCTCGAGTGATCTACGGTCCTGACTGGGGACCATCAGGAGTGCCGTGAGAAATACGAGAAAAAGAGGACGATCGGGCGCTGGATTCGGAAGACAAGAAACTGTCCACATGGTCGGGGTAAGGTCGTGCAATCACGACAAGTTGCGAAATAATTGCTTGATTGCTTGATTGTTTAAAAATACTAGTATTGCTCTTTATTTATTTGGAGATTCACTGTCTACAAACGGAGAAACAACGGGCTCTCTCTTTGCAAACAGTGGAGGATAGGTAGGGCAGCAGCCGTGCTTATTTTTTCTCCCCCACTCAATAATTACTTGAAACTGAACTGTTGTTCGCAAAACTATTGTTTCCTGGAGATTCCCTGTCTGCAAACAGGGAAGAGACCACCCTTTTTGCAGATAGTGAAAAGGGTAGGTAACGCAGATCTTTGCGGACCTACTCATTCTCCCCATTGTTATTTATTGGTCTTTTTGTTATTTTTTGATCCATGAGGTATTCACTGCCTGCAAACAACGTTGAATAGAAATATTCTGTCCAGTCTTTGCACCTAGTGATAAGATAGGCAGTGCTGACTTTTTAGTCCCTCGTTACGAGCCGTCATGTCTGTCTTCTCCCCACTGATTAATAGCCTGTTTAGCCCGGACCGTGTATTAGAGGTGGACCATATAGCTCCACTAGAAGGCACCCCTAATAAGGACATGTTCATAAACTATGGATTAGTCACCATAGCCTATAATAAATTGTGGCACAGGTATACCGAAGAGAGTCAAGACAAACAGTGGCCACTGGCAGGATCCTTTGACCTTGATAAAATAGAAACGTTAGAAATAGCCCTTCGAAATAATAAGACCACGCCAATTATGCTCGACAGTCTCGGTATGTGGCGCAGAGAGGCTATGCAACGACAGAGAAAAGACGAGGACAAACAAAGTAGAGAAATATACCGACAGGACAACCCCAGGACATCGCTACCCACGACTTATCCCCCGACACTATGCAAAAGACGACCAGACTTAGGGCCAGACCAATGCGCTTTTTGTAGGTATGTCGGACACTGGAAAGCCCAATGCCCGACTCTACTGAGCGTGAGTAAAGGCAAAGGGCCGACAGGAACGACAGACCGGCAGTACGAGAAAAAGCGCGAGACAAAGAAGAACCCGACTTACATAGACAGACCAGACAGAACCACCACGTTTGATTATGCCCGATGGCACAGATTTCGCCAGGACAATTTCAGCGGCATGCTCAAGTTCTCCTAGGTCGGGCAACGACAAGACGGGAACCCAGCCTCGTTTCAAATTCACAGACGGAAAGAGATAATTATAACCAATAACTGTTTTATATTCGTCTTGGGTCTTTGTATGTCGTACTTGTACTGTCCCCCGTCTGAGTTTGTGTGTATGTAATGTACAAATCTGCGTCATCCCTCTACACGTGTTTCCGTGTTACTCAACCTCTGTTAGCAGAAACTTAGCATAAAAGCAACCTGGAAAGAAAGAAATGGTAAAACAAAATCCGTAGACCATTAATGAACTTGAACTTTTAATTTAGCACAACAAACAAGGAATAATAACGGTAAACTGTAGAAAATGAAAGTCAAACAGAACATTCGCCCCCCCCCCCCCCATTCTGGAACCTTCCAAAGTAGGGCCGGGTTACGGCTACGCCCAACCAACGGCAACCCATATAAGGCGGGCCCGGCCGCCAACTCTTGGTCAGGAAATCTTAACGTATGGGGGAGCCGGAGGAGAGGCAGGAGCCAGCAGCCCGGGCAGTTGTAGGTAGTCCCGCCACATGTCTCCTCAGCCAGCCGCAACGGGCCTGGATAGACTTAAGTAGTCCCGCCACATGTCCAGAGGAGAACGAGGCACCTTTTTTTTTTCTCTTCCGTAACAGCCGCAGCAGCTCTGGACGGCGGGATGTCCTGCACGTACCTCCACAACAATTTGTCCAAGTTGGGCTGGGAGGGAGAGGCGACGCGGACGAGCCTCTCCCACCTCCACCGATAGGAGGTCTCCCAGCCCCCGGCCCGACGCCGAACACCCCCAGTCAGGCGATGGTGCCAATACTTCCACAGCACCGAACACACCATGGTGGCACCCCAGTACTTGCGCAGCACCGAACGTGCAATGGTGGCCATATTTTCGGAACACCGAACCTGCAATGACTGCACTGATACTCGTGCCGCGCCGAATGCGCGCCACAGGTGGCCATGCTCCCACAGCACTGAGCACAGGACTTGGGGAACACCGGATGTGGAGAGACCTTCATGCGGGGCGATGAAAAGGAGCGGCATGGAGTGCATCGGGAGAAGGAGACGATGCGAACGAGTCTCCCTCGCCCCCCCCCCCCCCCGGGGTGGGGGCATCACAGCTGCACCCCAGCTGAACGTCCCGCTTTCACACAACAGGGACCTCTTCCGTTCACTCCGAAGGATCTCTCCCACTCTTGCAAACTCGACGAGAGTGGCCCCTGTAGGGCCCCAAAATGGCGTCTGGGTCCGCTGGAAGGCGGGCCCCGGCCACTAGAGTAACTTTGACCAGCAATATAACTCGAACATTTGCCCCCTGGAGCACGAGCCCCCATCTCCGACAGCATCTCCGCAGCCTTGAAGATCCTACAAAGGTCCCCGGCGGAACCTTCGGCCTTTGCAGGCTTCCGGTAAGGGACGGCTGCCTTGATCGCCAACGAAACAAACATGACATTGCCACTCCTTCTGTTAGCATGAATTCTAGAGCTGCCGAAAAGGACTCTGGTCCAAACTGCCAGTAATGGGAAACATTTCCCCCTGATGCTGCTTCCGGACTGAGCCGGCCCCGCCCAAAATGGCGCTGGTATCAATCGGAACTTACGAACACCTCGTGGTGTTCCTTCGCACTAATATAAACTTGATGTTCTGAGATTTTATATGATCCTTTGTACACTTGGCTAGAAAAGACAAGGAGAACTCACTCGACGAACAGTATGAAAGGATCCCCGTTACAAATGTTGATTACAAATGTACAATGTATTATATTTTTATAACTGATGTAAACCTCATTTACGACGCTCACGTACGGTATGCATATAGGAAATCTGATTACCACTATTATGATTATGCTTCTAAATTATGAAAATAAATGCCCCCGAACCCCCAGCCAATTAATAGACGTTTTAGTCTCTTACAAATGAATGAGTAAAACTTTCCGATGTTTTTATTGCTGCAAACGACACCCCCCACTGTACGCACTTTAGCCATTGCCACGACCGGCCAAATACGACCGCACCCTCATAATCCTCATGCTGAAATGATTTTGCAAAATAAAGTTTTTGAAAACTATGGACGGGTATTGCATGCTTTATTTTAAAAATGTGGGGTCGGTGGGAAAGTTCTTTTCTGTGCACCCTACTCTGCTCTCTCTTTAAGGTTAAAAGAAGATGGTTGCCCAGCCCTGGAGGACGGATCGGATTGACAACACGACACTCCGCCTTCAAAGTACGCGACTGACTCATGAACTCTCGCGTAGAGGAAGACCTTGACTTCCAAGGATGGGTAAAACGAACGGTGTAAATGAGGGAATGTAAAAGGAGGGTGAAATGAAATAATGTAAATGTGATAAAGTACAACGTTCCAAAGTATCAGGGAACGGAGCTGACCCAAGAACCGAAGAACCTTAGAACGCCACAGCGTTGAAAGAGGTTTAAGGATCCCGATAGTGAGATACATCCTTTGGCTAGATACCTCGCACTAAGCACCTCTGGTTTCCTTTTTACGTTTCCCCGCACACGACCTATATGGACACACTACCCCCCTCGACTCCAGAAACCATATCCCCGGGGACCCTGCCCCGAGGAGGAAAGACGAGTAAGAGGTAAGTAAAGGACTTATGAATCCATGTGTTTGAATATGCGCGAATGCTGTCTCCCCCACCCCCCTTTTTTTCTCCCTCTGCAGGTTACATCAGAGATTACAGCCGAGGTGTGGCGAAGATCTGAAGTCTTGCCATGTCTAATACACGAAGCGGACTAGCGCCGCAAGGTGGTGTCTAAGCGCGCCTGCAAACTACTCACGTATCGAACAAACCCGAAAAATTAGCACAACCTGATAAAAAGTGATCACCCTTAAACCAGACCGGACGAATGAACCCATGTCACGTATGATGCGAAACTATGAGGGAATGTGTGTGTGTGACTGAGGCGTCGACCCAACTGGTCGAAGGACCAAGAATGCGAGAAGTGCGACAAAATGGTACCTCCTTTCTTCTTTCCTTTTTCTCAAGGCACGTCCCCTCTACCCTGTCTAATGCTCAAACTGCATGATTACAAGATTCTAACGCAGACCCGTGAATGCCCTTTACTGTGTAATGCACTAAATAGCCTTTCTTGAATACACCGCCACCCTCTCTGTTGCACGTGTACTATTTAGCCTGCCGTTGCGCTCGCTCTCTCTCTCTCTCTCTCTCTCTCTCTCTCTCTCTCTCTCTCTCTCTCTCTCTCTCTCTCTCTCTCTCTCTCTCTCTCTCTCTCTCTCTCTCTCTCTCTCTCTCTCTCTCTCTCTCTCTCTCTCTCTCTCTCTCTCTCTCTCTCTCTCTCTCTCTCTCTCTCTCTCTCTCTCTCTCTCTCTCTCTCTCTCTCTCTCCCTCTATTTTTGCACTCCCACTCTTCCGAGTGATTAGCCCCGAAATTGGCGGATTGCCACCCCTAGCACACCACCTAATTGGCTTCAAATACCGTCAGTATTTGCACAAAAACTTGGCTTTAATACAATCACCCTGAAGCCGCGTCATTACCTCTCCTTTTTCCGCTAGAAGTCAATGAACCGAGGTTGGGCCGTAAGGGAAAGGACAGGTAAGACGACAGAGGTTCCCTAATCTGACCCGAAATAAGGGAACTACATGTCAACGGCTCCTATGGTATAAAACAAGGACCTCAGAATACGCGACCCTCCCCTCCCCGAATTGTCACAATACCCAAACCGGAAAAATGATCACCCCTGTTCCCTCCCCTGTATCAGCCGCCCAAAAACTGGAATTATGAAACTACCCCTCATTTCCGGTTGTGAGAGATGGGTCGATTTATGCCCTTACCACAAGTTTCCTATGTCCCTGGTTGTTCCCCATAAAACCCCTGTCCTTCCTAATTAAGTAATCGGGCTGTAAAAGGTTACGTAGGATCCAGAATGATGTTTTACAAGGTTAACAGACTAGTCCAAGGTAAAGAAATCATCGAAATGAACCCCGTAGGAGTTGAAAGGCAGGATGCATCGATAGAAAGGAAATGTTTAGCCATGTTCGTCTCTCAGCAAAATACCTGTGTAGTACCATGTTGACGACTCACTGTACCCTTTGTAAATGTAAAACTCTAGAGAACGGCATATCTTCGCCAGGTTCGTCTCACGAAGGTGGGTCACCATCAGATGAACTGTCGTGACTGTAATAAATAATTGTAAAGGAAAGTCATAGTAAATCCAACAGGCCCGTCACCGGTCATTCATATGCCAGTTGTGAACACTAATATAACGGGCATTTTTCATTCTTTGCCTGGAGCTGGGAGAGAAATAGACTTTTTGATTACCTTCATCTGCAAATTCTCTAAAGACTGTCTTTTCAAACTTGTTTAAGGGTACTGCTGTTGGAGGAGAGAAGGACCGGATGTGGGAGCACGAGGCCTGACTGCAGACTAAGGAACACCTGCGACATTAGCCAAGGCGAGACCACGACAGAAAAGAGCTGCAGGACGAGGCACTGTTTTCGACAACATGAGAAGAAAGGGTCGACCTGATACCCCTGCTCGATGTCCAGTGTCTGTCGACAAGTCCCCGCTCTCTGAATTCGGTCACACGCCCGCCTATTTGAAGTCTCTCGTTCCCCTAGTTTGTTCCTAATTTGGCCTTGCTCCATCCCCCTTTTCCTCTGACCTACCCTATGGACTGTTTTGTACGCTCTTCTTCCATCTGAACTTTCTGACAAACACCTCAAAGGACACAGGGCGAAAAGGACCTTTCCGACCAGAAACGCGAGGAAAGGGTCGTGCCCTGCAACGCAGAACTTAGAACAGAGCTGGACTTGTAGCTCCACCGCCGGTGCTCAACAGCGCCAACGAAAGGCAACAAAGAATGATGAGAACTCGTTAAACTTCGAACATTTGACATCCCCAATCGCCGTTTCTGCTAGACCTCATTTCTCTCCCAGCCGCCATCGTATTGATCATGCTCCAATCCGAACCTGATATATATGTAATAACCTGCCAGTATGAAATATGCTTGCTGCTCTCGCTACAGAATCGTTTTTGTATTGCATTCCTATGACTTTCCTGCTAAACAAATTGATCAAAGTGTATCAAATAGGCCCACCTCCTAAAAACTAGAAATGTTAAAATGTATTGTTTACAACTCTTTTCCTCTAGGGTTCCTACCGTTTTCTTTCTCATGCCCACCATAATAGAACCGAGTAGAAAATGAACCAGCAAGATGTCTTGAATATGTTAAAGGGAGGACTGTTGAAAATTAGTACGTTTTGGTGAACATTATC